>NW_015505956.1:91947-135044 GCF_001515645.1 Sinocyclocheilus grahami
GGGGGGCGGGGGGGGGGGGGTGGTGGTAATTTAATACAACAACATTTACCATATTATCGCAGACGATGCTGTATCGCACACCCCAGACTCGACTTGAGTGGAAAATGAAATCATCCGCACCACGGTTGTGCGCGCACTTGTTTGCACATGAGCAAAGGTGTTTTTAGGAGTCTAACTTGTCTTGCAAACGCCAGACCACTGATTCGTCAAACCTGCTTTCCTGCAGTCCGTGTTCTTCTGACTTCTGACTATTTTGTAGTAAGTAACGAATATGCTTCGGGGAAATGTATTGGTGTAAAAGTATACATTTTAATTAGGAAATGTAGTGGAGTAAAAGTAAAAGTTGGCTGATATATAAAAACAAGTAAAGTTCAGATACTCCCAAAAAATACTTAAGTACTGTAACGAGGTATTATTACATTACACGACTGGAGTCATGTAATTTCACTTCAGCTCAGAATGCTTTTATGACGCGAGATTAATGTAAACACAGCCCACTGTGAACACCTTTGTAATTCGTTCAACCTTTTCGAATTTTATGAATGATTATTTTAGGTTCCAGTGTGTGTAAGGATTTGGAAACAAGCAGAGTACGGCTGTTTCTAAAGCATGCAGTGCCATCTGCTGTTCAAAACTAAGCTCAGAATCGATTCAATAAAGAATCGCGATGCATTCGGAAAATCTGAGAATCGATGCTGAATCATTTCTCGATTTGCGATGCATCGATTTATTTTCCCAGCCCTAAAAATAAAAAATCTCATAAAAGTTGCAGTGTGGTATGGTCTTTTGTCTTAAATAAAACGCAGGGAGGTGGTTTCACTGGTCAATTGTGTTTGTATGTGTGTGTTTAGCTATAACTGTTGTCTCCATATGAGGTCCAAAAGAGGGTGTGTGTACAGCAGCTCTAAAAATACCTAGGAGGCAGTGCATATATCATGTTGCAGCTAAACCAGTGAGATGTACTTCATGTGAGCAGTAAAAGCTGTGCTTTTCTTTTGCAGTTTAGTTTGCAAAATCTAGAAACCACCAAGGATGGGTGAAACCAGTGTAGATGGAGCAAAAATGACAGGTATTGTCTGACATGTTTAGACGTGGGCTGTTTCTGCTGGTGCTTTTACTGGTGTGGTGTGAGCAAAATCTACATATGTCAGATATAGTGTAATGTTTCACATGGGGTTGTTGAACTCAGTGCTGGTTTGAGCATGAAGTCTAAAGTTCATCTCTTTGTGTGTTTGTGTATTGTATTTTTCATAAAGTGTGAGCTTGTTAAATTGTTTATACTGTCATGCCATTTGTAGTTCATTCATTCATAACATGCCACTGTAGTTTTGCTTGTAACAACTTTTTGTAATTATTTTTACATTTGAATTAATTTCACAAATGTATGTTTGATAGTTTGATAATTGGTTGTGTTTTGGACTGACTAATCATTGTGATACTAATTACACTGGCCCTCTCAACCTTGTGAGGTGATGTAGCCACTCCCCATTCATAGTTTGGGCTGAAAAGTAGAGCCGTTAGAGTATGATCACATGTCTGTATGTGAATGTAACATACAGACAACCTTGCCAGTCAAGTGTAATACAATATGTTATATGATCGTGTTATTTTTTAACCCTTTGTTATTCGCCTCTGTGAGTGAACCATTCCCTGTGGCTTTTTACATTCAACATTTGACCTCATTTCAGGACGTTACAGGTAATTTAATTGAATAAGAAGGGCACAATGCCAGAAGATCTAGTACTACCAATTTTTTAAACTGAAAGCTCCATAGTGCCAGTAGGGGTAACAAGTTGATATTAAAGGGTTAGTTCAATCAAAAATAAAAAACATGACGTTTACTCACCCTCATGTTGTTCCAAACCTGTAGAACTAAATGTGGACCGATATAGTTTTTTTAATGGCACTCTTTTATTTTTACAGTCAGTTTAATTTTATTTTTGTTTTTATATTTATTTTCGTTTTTGAATAAATAACACAACCATAATATTTCATTCAAATAATTAGAAAATCCAATTTGATAAATAATTTGAACTTGATTAAAAAGATCTGTAAAATAAGTTTACAGTACAAGTTAATAGTTTTAATTTTGATACCAACTTCTGTAATCCTATTTTGGCATTTTTCAAAAATAAAATGATTAAAAACATGGTTAAAGTCAAGTCACCTTTATTTATATAGCGCTTTTAACAATACAGATTGTGTCAAAGCAACTGAACAGCATTAATTAGGAAAATAGTGCGTCAATAATGCAAAATGACAATAGTAAACACTCATTTTTCAGTTAAAGACATCATTCAATTCAGTGATGTCATCATCCAGCTCAGTTCAGTTTAAATAGTATCTTTGCAATCATTTGCAATCAAGTCAATGATATCGCTGGAAATGAAGTGTCCCCAACTAAGCAAGCCAGAGGCGACAGCGGCAAGGAACCAAAACTCCATCGGTGACAGAATGGAGAAAAAACCTTGGGAGAAACCAGGCTCAGTCGGGGGGCCAGTTCTCCTCTGACCAGACGAAACCAGCAGTTCAATTCCAGGCTGCAGCAAAGTCACATTGTGCAGAGGACTGGTCTGGTTCCTGTGGTCTTGTCCCGTTGGTCATCTGAGACAAGGTCTTTACAGGGTATCTGTATCTGGGGCTCATCAGTTGTCCTGGTCTCCGCTGTCTTTCAGGGCTGTGGAGGTCCTTTCTAGGTGCTGATCCACCATCTGGTCTGAATACGTACTGGATCCGGGGGATCTGCAGTGACCATCTGATCTGGATACAGACTATATCTGGTGCCAACGGTGACCTCAGAAAGTAAACACTGTAACCAACAGTACAATCAATATAGTGGTCTTTGTATACTGAGAATCATATTTTCTCCAATAAAGACCAGCGAACGCTAATTTTACACATGAATATGACATAGCGTTCAGCTGGATATAGCACAGCATACCTGCATTTTGAGCTTTGAAACTGACCGCTTGAGCTTAGCTGAACTTTCCTGTCTGCATCCAACAGACCTAAATCAGGGTAGTGCAATATTTAAATTTTGGCAGCAATGAAAATGAGCCTATGAGGGATAAAATTACTGTGTTCAACAGTTTCTACTTGTGTGATCACAATGAACTGTATGGAAATGCAAATTGCATAGAGTAAAATGAACATGCATGGGAATTAATAACGTATATAATTTTTTCCATAGTGTCTTTTTTTGCCAACCAGTCAGTACCCACCAAAATGTATATCTATTTTCACAGCCAGAGCCACTTTCTGTTCGGTTTTGTAAAGGTCACATGTCCGCTAGTAAAAATGTAAACCCACTGGAGAGATGCTTTATAATATAAATTGTAATTCTAATTTTAAAAGTGACAATGAAAATGTTTATTCTTGTTTAACACTGAATAATTGTATGAAGTGCTATATAAATAAATGTGACGTGTCTTGACTGAGTGTTAAATATCAGAGCTTGAGCAAACATATCCATATTAATATGATCAAATGCTTTCTTAACTGCTGTTTTCTTACCACTCATTATTGTTGTGTGTTTATTTTGTCATTGAGAAGATAGTGCGCAGCACATATTCACATATTTATCAAACCATAGTCCCAACTGTAAAAAAATTGGGATGGGGGAAATTATTAATGTTCTGAAGATGAATGAAGGTCTTATGGGTTTGTAATGACATGAGGGTTAGTATATGATAATAGAATTTTCATTTTTGGGTGAACTAACACTTTACAGTTTTTATTTTTTTTATTTTGTTATTTTACATAAAATAATTGCTTTTTGATTTTGATTACTAGCATTTTTTGAAAACCTAATCGGATTCTAATTCTAATTCTGCATACAAATTTTCAGTGTACATTTAGTTTGTATTCAACTTGATAGCTTCTGACAGATACAGTAGTTTTGAGTATCTCATTCTGTGTATGTGTCTTCTCAGACTCTCCAGGTGGAAATACAACCATTAAGAGTGAACAAAAGACAGAGGGAAACTCTTTCTTTAGCTGGCTGTTGGTGCTGGCTTTGCTGGGGGTTTGGTTGTCTGTGGGTGTTGTGTGGTTTGACCTTGTTGACAACAACAGTGTGGTTGGTAAGTATTTTAAAATCAGGAATGTATTTAGGAATGTAGACTGCTCACTTTTTGGTAAAAATTTTTTTTTTTTACACAAATTGTCACCTAAATGATTCATGCAGATCTCTGGAGTGTTTACTTCAAAATAATTTATAGTGAGGTAAAATTGCATGTGTATGAATCCCTGAGAACATACTTTCTGAAAAAATTCAATTTGTTTCTATATTTTTTCTTTATTTTTTTTGCTTTTATTATATTTCCTTAATGATTACTAATACAAATAATAGAAAGATGACAAAATTTAAGTATATTAAACATATAGTAAATTATTTTGTTTAAATAAAGGGTTGCAAAAAACACCCTTGATTAAATAAAAAAAATGTGTAGGCTAAATGCTCTAGTACTTGGTATGTCTTTCATAACTTTAAGTATTCTGTTCTACCCTTCTTGGCATTGAGTGTACAAGTTCATAACACATTGTCACATCTATCCACCTTATTTTTCAATGCGGAAGTAAGCCGTTTTCTGTGAATATGTGTGAGTCTTCTGGTTCATTAGCCGCTGTAGGGAAATAACGAGAAGAATACTACCGTGCAAAGGCAAAAGACTGTAACTTCATTTTTGGTCAAAAATTAGTTATTGGTATTTTTGGGACATTCAAGACCTCTTTTATCATATGGATAAGTATCTTCAGACAATTTTGTTGTTGTTGTTGTTGTTTTTTTTTAGAAAATAATGGGTTGTCTTAACAGTAACTTCCAAAAGCCCAGGAGAAACCAAGGCAGAACACCATATAACACCAGTTACAGCTCTTTGACTTTGTTTTGGAACACTCAAATTGAGTTACAGGACTCTGCTTTTGTTTAGCCATGTGTCAATATGAAGTTATTGTACACCAGCCTGGAGTTACTGTATTCTGCCTTTGTTTTACTGTCCATTAAAGTCTGCTGCCTTTAAATTACAGTGTAACCTGGGTACTTTCATACATCTCTCACTGAAGCACTTCATTAGACAAATTAATTTGATCACTAACAGCTCCATATAACAAAGCACTGTGAACAAGCAAAGACTAGATTGGCAGCGATAAGTAGGGCTGGGCAATATATCGAATATTAGTGATAATATCGCAATAATTTTGACGACGATGTAAAATGTGAAAATATTGTGAATATCGAATATTTCAAATTCAAGCATACTTTCCCAAAAGAACGAGCCGAACGTCCAAAAAAGGAGACAACAGCTGTGTCTCATTTAGAAGGCTGCACCCTCCGGAGGTCGAATCCTCTGGAGGTCGCATCCTCTATAGGATGCATATACGAAGTGTCCTCAACCTAGAATTAAACGAGACGGCCTTCGTAGGACAGGCGGAAAAGGAAACCGGAAGTATCACGTTGCTATGCCAACACATTTAGAGCATCGTTGCGTTCTCACACTACTTAAATGAAGGAAAATTATTTCTAAATTTGGAAAGTAATAAAAAAAAAATGTTTTGTTTTATTTTGTTCAATGTTTGAGGAGCTGCAGCATACATACAGCAGGCATCTATTAGAGAAAAAAAGGAGGAGGTTATTAAAAACAAAGTTTATCCGTTTTGACCGAGGCGAATTAAGGTAAGTTGTAAACACCACATCTGGGCTTGTGTGTACGTTATATCTGCCGGTGCCGGCATTTTTCAAATTAACAACGGTTGTTCACGGCGACGCAAAGAATTGTGGGTTATCTGTAGCAGCGAAGGATACACCTCATGCACCCTCCGAATTCCTGTGAAAGAAGGTCGCATTCGAAGGTCGCATTTGGAGTGTCCTACTTGCTTTTCTGAAATGAGACAGCCTCGATGACGTATGCAGCCTTCGAATGCGACCTCCGGAGGACGCAGCCTTCTAAATTAGACACATGTTATTGCGGACTACTGTACACGCCTCTACTACACAAGCTTTCATGATTGCAGTTGCCAGATATCAAGAGTTCAAATCCCCGAATCAGAGCTTCGCTGTTCCAAGGATACATTTTCTGTGCGCTGTTTTGCTTATTTTAAGCAATCTGGCAACCATGCACACGTGCTCGCTCCTCATTGCGGAAGCGCCGACGACGAGCTGGAGTTTAGCGATCTAAATGAAAGTATCACACAACCAGTCTGTGTTCTGTCATGAGATCTCGACTGTATTGTTTGCGATTGTGATCGCTGAATAAATGCACTTACTCAACCGCTGTTGTTTGAATAGAGAAACATAGGCTTTGACTATTTGGAATTACTATTAGGAATTTCACAGTTATGATATTTTTCATTTGTTTTTACCAGTTTTCCTAATATAGACAGAGAGAGTGCATAAGTATTTGGTATTCTATATATATATATATATATATATATATATATATATATGTCATTTTTCTGTTTCACACTCTAGCAAGTTAAGGTATTTTGCCTTTGTAGAGCAGAATAACAAAGTGCAGTAAACTGTAAAACTGTTTGCACTACAAAACCAGTGTGTTCATAATTAAGATAATACATTAAAATAATATGGTAAGACACACCAGTTTTCTGCTGACCAGCTTTATGAAGATGCTGAATTCATTTTCCAGCAGGATTTGGCACCAGCCCACACTGCCAAAAGCACCAAAAGTTGGTTAAATGACCATGGTGTTGGTGTGCTTGACTGGCCAGCAAACTCACCAGACCTGAACCCCATAGAGAATCTATGGGGTATTGTCAAGAGGAAAATGAGAAACAAGAGACCAAAAAATGCAGATGAGCTGAAGGCCACTGTCAAAGAAACCTGGACTTCCATACCACCTCAGCAGTGCCACAAACTGATCACCTCCATGCCACGCAGAATTGAGGCAGTAATTAAAGCAAAAGGGGCCCCTACCAAGTATTGAGTACATGTACAGTAAATGAACATATTTTCCAGAAGGCCAACAATTCACTAAAAATGTTTTTTTTATTTGTCTTATGAAGTATTCTAATTTGTTGAGATAGTGAATTGGTGGGCTTTTGTTAAATGTGAGCCAAAATCATCACAATTAAAAGAACCAAAGACTTAAACTACTTCAGTCTGTGTGCATTGAATTTATTTAATACACGAGTTTCAGAATTTGAGTTGAATTACTGAAATAAATGAACTTTTCCATGAAATTCTAATTTATTGAGATGCACCTGTATATAAACAGTTGGTGGCGGTATGTGCCTGCGGTGCGGAATATGCCAAAAATTCCAAAGAAGAAGATGGCGACACCGGAAGCCAGACACATTAAATTTACAAATGGTTGCGCCCGCTCTTACGGGAAAAAATAAGATGGATAGGGATGCGGAAACCTCAGACAGAATCGCGGAATCCAAAAATGGAATTTACTGAAAACGTGGAATGTCACGGAATTTGTCAAAGTTTGAATGACTTAATCAAAAGTAGGTCATTACTCTTAAATCATGGACCAGTATCTGTAAATATTAGGCCGCAAAAATACTTTAAATATGAATCCTGCATGTTCTGTGTGTCTGTATGAATGAAAGGCGCAGACACACGGTTTCGTTTACTGCACATACTGAAGCGCACTTGACGTTCGCGGTGATTGCAGCGTGTGCTGTCTCACTAAATGAGGACATAAATACATGACCAACATCTCCGAAACTGGTCTGAGAGTACTTCATTAGCATTTTACCGTTTAATTTAAGTAAAACTACCGTCATATCATATCGAGATGAGAACCAAAAGGGCATAAGTAACATTTTGAGTGAAATGTGTGTGTATATATATATATATATATATATATATATATAAAATGAAAGCTTTTGATGAGCTCTTTCTACTGCCATAAGGACACAAGTTAATTCTTAATCATTTTGGAGTTATTCATTAGAAGCAAAAAGTCTTGACATTGAAAATACTAATCCAGTTGGTGCCAAAACGACGTAACTGCACTGCCACTTTGGCATTGAGAATTGTATGGAGGGTAAAGCCTGTGGATAACACATGAATAAAAATGGCTGACACAACAAGTAAGCCTTGTAGGTCAACCATGAGAAGACAGCAGTTTTTAACTACTGGAGATGTATTATCAAGCTTATTTTGTGACAAAGTGCTGGATGATGATGGAGAAGATTAAAGGGGTCATATGAGAACATTATTATGTTTATTTGGTGTAATGAAATTTTTATGCAGTTTAAGGTTAAAAAAACACATTATTTTCCACATACTGTACATTACTGTTTCTCCTCTATGCCCCGCCTTTCTGAAATGTGTCGATTTTTACAAAGCTCATCTGTCTGAAAAGCAAGGTGTTCTCTGATTGGCCAGCTATCCAGTGCATTGTGATTAGCCGAATACCTCAAGCGTTTGACGGAACTGTTACCCCCCTTACCATATTGTGATGCCCTGTCCGGCCGGAGCGTACCATAAAACCATGTCTACATTTGTGATCAGAGAAAGGACAAACAACAAGTACTACTCTACACTGAGAGAAAAAAAAACTTTCATAGAGCTATTGCAAGAATACATTTGAATAAATTAAGTTGTTTTTATGCATTCAAATAATTAGACATGCTAAAACACAGAATTAGCAATAAAACATAAGGTGGTGATAAAAATTTAATAAAACATTTCATAGGGCCTTAAACATGTAATTTTGTTAAACTTTGAATAAATGGATGTTAAATTGTATAGGTTTCATGATTTTAATTAATTTGACGTGATGTTTGATTGATAAAATGTAATTTAACCATTAAAAAGGAGTAAAAATTAAAATGGAAAAAAAGGAATTTGGAAAATAAATGGAGTTTGAGAAAAAATAAAACACATTTCATATAGAGCCCTACATCTATCCTGTTAAATGCCCTCTTTTAAAGGGCAGTGTTGCTCAAATTGTCTCTACAATATCCCCCACAGGTGCTAGGCCGAAGAGTGTTTGGCCACGTGTCCACCAAAGCATTTTTTTCCCCAAGGCTAGTGTATTGTTTTTCAGTTTTCAATAAGAGCACCACGTTTTTGAAAATGCCATGAACGTGATGAGGCACTGAGCATTTATTTCACTCTAAATGTTGTGCGCTCAGCATTTTTTTTTGTCGCCGCTGAGAGTCGAAGAATGTTCAACTTTGGATAAAACGCAGCGCTCATCACTGTCACTTTTTAGTCAGCTAACCAATCACAGTGGAGATGGGCCGGGACTAATACAACACCGACCAACTGTCACACCCTGCTTGTACGACAGAATACCAATGGAGAATTTAATATTGCTTGCTACGAGTATTCAAGTCATCACCAGATGGAATTCCCGGACTACCACAATATTGCTATGAAAAAGAATGCTTGGAGAAACATGTGTCTGCCATATTACTTTAGCAGATATTCCGTATCATAGCGACTGAAAACGCTGTGCCGCAGAAGCGCTCCCAAGTTCTCACAGCTAGGCATTGTCAGCAGAGCTCCTGGCATTTTCAGCTGGCTAAAAATACTTTGGTGGACACGCAGCCTTAGGATTGGGTGAAATCCCCAGAAGGTTTTACTACCTAAGAATAGGGTTTTATATACAATACCTTTTTTTAAGTGTAGTATAAACTAGGGCTGTCAAAATGGCTGAAAAACTAAATTAAAATTTTGTACTTAAATATGATCAAAATTCTAATTATATTCAAATTTAAAATGCATAATTTCAGTTAGGGTGAAGAAAAGCTTTTGGCTTCTCTTCTGAGGCCACAAGAGGGCACATCGAGCAAAATATTACTAATGCACAAAGCATAATTCAAAGCATAAGATAACATGACTATCTGTGAAAAAAGTGCATAATGTTTAAAATAATGTTTATAAACCAATTATAATTAAGTTGCTTAAACACCTATAAACAAAACAGCATCATGTATGTATGCATAGTTTAATACAAAGGGCAGAAAGCCAATCACACGGAGTACATTCTTTTAATTTAAAAACATGAGATGCAGTGGGATAGGGAAAAAACCCCGCCATAAAGTCTCGATATATGTTGTTTTTATTTTCAAAGTTTAACTTGCATTAATTTTAAATGGCTTTCTAAACATGCGGCTCCTTTGTGTGAGATGCAAGTGCAACGGTGACAGATGTCCCTCTAGAAAATGCGCAAAATATGTGTTCTGTGTGAACGGCTTGGTTTCAGTTTTGATTGAAAATTTATGTTCTCTTCCGCATTGATGTTCTCTTTTTCCGCAATATTTTGAATGAACAACGCACCAGCGCCGCATCTAGTGGCTTCAACTGGATAGGCTAACAAAAACATTATAAAGCAACGACACTTACATCGTCATCGCATCTCGTGCGCCACTGATAAGGCTGCCTCCTTAATGCACACCTAAAATTTGAATGCAAAATTTTTGCATTCGAATGTGGATTTTTATTTTAAATTAGACGAAAATTCGACAGCCCTAGTATGAGCTACAAAGTTTTCCACTTTCTGTCAGATTCAGACACTTCTGTCGATCACAGTGTGTGTAAATATTGATTATCTTGTTGCACAGCTTGGCTGATTAAAACTTCTAATTAAATGGTAGGACCAGTAATCATACACACACCAGGCTGAATAGACAGGGTTATAAACCATAAATTAATCTAGTTATTCTAGCTATCTGTCATATTAACATGACATATAAATTAGGGCTGAACGATTTTGGAAAATAATCTAATTGCGATTTTTTTTTTACCAATATTGTGATTGCGATTTAATATGCAATTCTTTTTTTTATAAATAATAATTTTTTATTAACTTTATGTTCTGTATTATTCAACAAAGACAAGCTATAAAATCATTGTATAGTATGACCAACACAATATTAGATAGATTAAACATAAATGTTCTTTTCTGTAGGCCAGGCTTATATGTTACGATGAAATTAGGTGATTCATGAATTGATAAGAGTTACATTTTTATTTAACAACTACAATCACAGTATATTGACTGATTTGTTGAACTTCCAACCTTGTAAGAATGTA
This sequence comes from Sinocyclocheilus grahami, assembly GCF_001515645.1. Taxonomy (NCBI): domain Eukaryota; kingdom Metazoa; phylum Chordata; class Actinopteri; order Cypriniformes; family Cyprinidae; genus Sinocyclocheilus; species Sinocyclocheilus grahami. The sequence goes on from NW_015505956.1 coordinate 102,962, forward strand.
ATAATTATGACAACATAAAGCACTGACAAATAAGCCTGGTGTAAACATGAATATGAAAGTCAGTAACAAATCACACAAACTAAAGTAGATTGCAGAAATATAAAAACAAATCTGTTGCTTTACCACACTACTTTAGGTAATTCAAAGTCACTGTAATAAACATATGTAAACATGTGCACTGCGCTTTTTAAACACCGTCTGTATAATTTAGACCAGTTGTTCTCAAACTTTTTTGGTCGCGCCCCCCTTTAAACCTATAAAAAAATCTGCCCCCCTTCCCCGAATCCCCATCCCACCTCAGACTACCAAATAATTTCAATAATTATGAAAAATTAATGTTTTTTTTAATTAAAAAAACTCATCACTTGAAACATTGAAAAATAGCATAGAGAGAATAACTTATTATTATTATTATTATTCTCTCTCTGTTATTCATTTATTTTTTGTGGGTTTCATGCTGTCCTCTAAGGCATAGGACACACACAGGCTTTCCTCCTCACCGATGACATTAAACATCGTGTCTACACCGGACGCGAGCGGCAAAATACAGAAGAACCCATTATAATCAGTGACACTGTCTACACTGGATTGCTTCACGACAAAACCCCGACATTAAACTGATGCCTTGTTCTATTTATGAAGTACTGACACAAAGTTAAAATGATTTGCAACGGTCGCTTTGTCTCGTCCAGTGTAGAGCTGTTGCGGCACGACGCGACAACTGTAGCGTCCGGTAGACACGGTGAGTGAAGCCGAGAGCAAGATATGCCTCGTCATATTTTCTGCATTTAGCTTTTAAATGACCTGCACCTGTCTGGGTCTGTGCGACTTCATCTATGGCTTTTCTCTTCACTTTCACAAACCGATCCATCTCCCATTCTAAGTTATGTCCTTTGGCTGTTTATTGTTTTATTTATTTTCTTTTTCTGCTGATGGCCCGCGCTCGAATTGAAGCAGCGCTGCTTAGACCAATGGGTGTGTGTCATCAACAGTGTTGCCAACTAATTTTCTTGGGAAGTTGATAAAGGAAGGTCGATCTGTTGCTACAAGTTGCTAAATTACGTTGTGATGTCATTGCGCGATGACGTCATCACATAATCACGATGCAAAATCGTGTCACTGCATCAAATCTCAGCAAAAAATATATTTTATATATGTTAATTTTGATTTGTTCGTTAAATAATATTAATGCATAATATAATAATATAAAAATATAAAGAACTATTTTTAAATACAATATTGAATTATTGAACACTTACACATTTTTTAACAATTACAATTTAAGTTTTTTTATTAACATATTAAATTTTTTTATTAGCTATTTTTTTTATTTAAGTTTTTTTTATTAAACTAGTAAAACGACACATTCTGAACCACACTGTTTTAAGCAGTGTATTAGTAGTTTGTTAGTATGCTACACTCTAAGAAAAATCTGTAAAAATACTATATGAAGGAATTTTCCATATTGATTTTTCACAGGTTTTTTTTACCTGCATTTTAAATTATGCATTGTATGTTGTGTTTTTGGGTTACAGGCTTTTACATCTTTTCAAAAGTTGCTAAATAAATAAAAAACATTGCTAAATTTGTTGCTAGATGCTTTTGGAAGAAAAAGTTGCTAGGGTAATCTGAAAAGTTGCTAAATCTAGCAACAAAATTGCTAAATTGGCAACACTCCAAAGTACTGCGAGAACCTGCATTTTAAATTATGCATTGTATGTTGTGTTTTTGGGTTACAGGCTTTTACATCTTTTCAAAAGTTGCTAAAGAAATAAAAAACATTGCTAAATTTGTTGCTAGATGCTTTTGGAAGAAAAAGTTGCTAGGGTAATCTGAAAAGTTGCTAAATCTAGCAACAAAATTGCTAAGTTGGCAACACTCCAAAGTACTGCGAGAGCTATAAGAGAGCGCGGACGTCTCCTTATGCTTTCTCTCGCCGTACTTTGATGTCATACACCGATTGATCTTCAAGTCGAACACACCTCTTTACTCTCGCGTGTCACGTGACCGTGTAATCGCAGCCTCTGTGATTGAAACATTTAAATATTATCGCAAATGCAATTAATCGTTCAGCCCTAATATAAATTCTGTGTTCTTTGGTTTCAAGTCTTTGGTTTGCTGACTGATTTGTGAGGGAGACACAGAACAGACAGTTCACACCCATCAGTAATCAAGTTTTTATTGTTCAAAACCAGAGATGTACACTGTGAAGTCATGCTCAGTGTGAATGGGCCTTAACAACCTCATGGTTCATTGTAGATGTACAAGAATGACAAAAGTACAAACAGGGTCTGGGGCAAGAAATTATGTTTGGAAATGCATTTGTTTACCGTGTTATTGTGTTGGACCCTCTTTACTCTGCATCTTGTTTGTTTCACAAGTCTTTTATCCTTGCTCAACGAAAGGTGCTCTTGGAGGAGTATATGATGCTGATGGCGATGGAGACTTTGATGTAGAAGATGCCAAAGTTTTGTTGGGTGAGTGGAATTTACTTGTGTATGTGGCTTTTTTCCTTCTTCAAAATATTATCGCAAATGCAATTAATCGTTCAGCCCTAATATAAATTCTGTGTTCTTTGGTTTCAAGTCTTTGGTTTGCTGACTGATTTGTGAGGGAGACACAGAACAGACAGTTCACACCCATCAGCAATCAAGTTTTTATTGTTCAAAACCAGAGATGTACACTGTGAAGTCATGCTCAGTGTGAATGGGCCTTAACAACCTCATGGTTCATTGTAGATGTACAAGAATGACAAAAGTACAAACAGGGTCTGGGGCAAGAAATTATGTTTGGAAATGCATTTGTTTACCGTGTTATTGTGTTGGACCCTCTTTACTCTGCATCTTGTTTGTTTCACAAGTCTTTTATCCTTGCTCAACGAAAGGTGCTCTTGGAGGAGTATATGATGCTGATGGCGATGGAGACTTTGATGTAGAAGATGCCAAAGTTTTGTTGGGTGAGTGGAATTTACTTGTGTATGTGGCTTTTTTCCTTCTTCACTGACTAAGGTGACACACACACACATTTTTCAGACTTAAGATAACTAATTGGTCTAAAGAAGCTTTTCCTGTGCCACTAAATTTAAATGTGAGGTATATTCCTCCACTGTGTCTCAAATGCATAAGTGTGTCTGCATTTGAGGTTTCCTGTTATTTGATGGTGTTAGCAAATACTTAGCTTGTAACTATTTAGTTTTGTGTTAGTGAGGCTGGCATCTCATAGCTCAGAGTGTTTGTTTTTTTCTCTGTTATAAACTTTATTTATAGTTCTGACACATTCAGAATTATCACTGGCAGTTGGTGTGGCAAATTTGTTACGTTGGTAGTGAGCAGTAAGCTTTGTCTCATTAAAGAACAGATGAGACATTGTGCTACTCAGATCTGATTCACAGTAGCTTTTCCGCAAACGCAGGGCCACTTATTGAAAATTACTTTAATCAATTTATTTACATTTACATTTACATTTAGTCATTTAGCAGACGCTTTTATCCAAAGCGACTTACAATTGGGGGATACATAAAGCGATTCTTCTTAAAGAGGCAAACAGACACAAGAAGTGGTTGTAATACCAAGTTCTTAGACATTGTTCAAATAAGTACAAGCTAGAAAGAGAAGGAATAAATAAAGAGAGAGAAACTTTTTTTATTTTTTATTTTTATTTTTTATTTATTTATTATTTTATAATTAATTATGAAAGTGGAGACAGAGTAGTCTGTTTATTGACTGGAAATATTTTTTCCACTCAAGCTGCACATGAACATGCTTTCTACAGCAAACACACATTGCATAAGTGACTCCACAAATTATCCTGATTTGCAAGCTTCACAATGATTTGCTTCCTGAATGGGTTGTTACAATCTGTGGATAAAATCTATTTTTTTTGTTTGTTATTTTGGAATGTCAGGTAAGTGGAAAGTGATTGGCTTATATGCAGTGGTTAATAACTGCTGTAGTGTTTTCTGGTGATAGTCAGCGAGCGTTTATTTATTTTATATGCGTGTACGTATGTGCCTTTCTATTTATGGGGATCATTCTTATAACTTTCTCTCCTTCAGAGAATGATACTGTGGCTACTAAGGAAAAAACCTTAAGAAAAAATATCACAACGGAGGGAGACAGTATACAAGCAGGCCATTCCAAGCATACATGTAAAGACATTTTGTGGCTATCACAGCCACTTGTACCTATGTTTTATGTTTGTCGATTGTGTTTGCATGCACCGAGAAAGCTGCAAAAAGATGTAGCTTTTCTGTCACACTGGCATGTTGGAAGGTATCCATTAGTGTGTTGTTTGAGGTCTTTGAATATGCATTTTATTCTGACTTGGCTCTTGGCACACAAAATTGACTGAAGTGGATTCATGAGACTGGTGTATGGTTAAAAATGAACTTTTCAAATGGACAAATAAATGGTTATGTGTAACAACAAAACAAAATAAATTTACTTCAATTTAAAAAATATTTAATTAATGTATTAAATATTATGTAAATTAATTTTATGAATAAATAACATTAGTTTTTGCAGAATGATTAAACAGTATTTGGTGAATAGATTAAGAAAAGCAATTAGAATGATCAATTTATTATTATTATTGTTATATTTAGCTGCATTTTTAAACATACATTAATTTGTTTTAAATAAATCTATTTGTCAATTTGAAAAGTTTTTTTTTTGTTGCATTTTTTATAATATAATGATAATTTCTGTTTTTTATAATCAACACTTTCAATTGTTTTTATTTTAAGTGGCACTGCTCGTCCTCCATGCAGTTGTTGGCTGATGCATCACTTTGTAGATCCCTGCATGGGTTGCAACATTTTTATTGAGAAGGTCATCTGTGTGTAATGCAATGTGCTTCAACAATATTGACAATCACAACAGTAATGAAATGTTTTAATTTGCACATACAGTACTTATACTCATCTTGTATTTGTATGCATAAAAAATCTCTATGATTTTCTAATAAGGACACACAAGTTTTTAATTTCCCAAATTCAGTTCACAGTATTGAGTGTATTTTTCTTAAACACGTTCTAACCTTAAAAAAAATGGAATTAGAACCAGTATCTGTAACAAAACACAACAACAACAAAAAAAAAGAAAAGAAAAAGAAAAGGTCAAAATTATAGATCAGATTTGTGGAATCTAAGCATATTAGCTTTTTGTTATTGAGAAATGTGAAATTCTGTATTGAAATTCAATACTGAAACAGTATTGGTATTATATATATATATATATATATATATATATATGTATATGTGTATGTATGTAATGTACAGTGCCCTCCACTAATATTGGCACCCTTGGAAAATATGACCAAAGGTGGCTGTAAAAATAAATCTGCATCGTTTATCCTTTTGATCTTTTATTCAAAAAATGCACAAAATTCTAACCTATCATTGAAGTAAAACAATTGAAAGTGGGGAGAAAGTCTCATAATGAAATGTTTTTCTTTAGTTCATGTTGGCAACAATCATTGGCACCTAACTATTGTAATGTCCTTTTACCAAGATAACAGCTCTGAGTTTTCTCCTATGATGCCTGAAGAGTTTGGAGAACACCAGTCAAGAGATCAGTGACCATTCCTTCATACAGAATCACTCTAGACCCTTCAGTTTCCAGCTCCATGTTGGGGCTGCAACACATTTTTGTGTTGATTTTGATGTTTGTTTTGGATCATTGTCCTGATGGACAAAGAGGATTTTTCTTGAAACCCTCCCAAACAAGATGTATGTGTTGTAGGGGCTGTTTGCTTTTTTTTTAATTTTTTTAGACTTTCTGACCCCAAGACTCAACTAATTTCTGCAATTCTCCAGCTGTGATCCTTGGAGAGTCTTTGTCCACTCAAACTCTCCTCATCATCATGCATTAGGAAGATATAGACACACATCCTCTTCGAGCCAGATTTGTAACATCTTTAGTTGATTAGGACATAGTTGGAACATTATTGCCTTGATGGTGGAAATGGGAATTTTCAATGATTAAGCTATTTTCTGACAGCCACTTTCTATTTTGTGAAGCTCGACAATCTTGTTCTGCACATCAGAACTATATTCTTTGGGTTTACTACTTGTAATAGATGATTAAGGAAATTTGGCTTTTGTGTTCCTCATATTTATAATCATGTAGAACAGGAAGTCATGGCTAGACACTTTCATACTCCTAGTCACCCTGGTGTGCAAAAAAAAAAGTAAATATGAATGGGAATATACTTCAGAGATATTTTATTCCTAAGAATTTCTAGGGCTGGCAGAAATTGTGGCCAACAATTAAAAAGACATTTTACATTTATTTCATAATGTGATTCTCCCCCCCCCCCCCCCCCTGAATTGACATTTGACATTATCGACCGATAGTGGATTTTACCAATAACAATAACTGATAATAACCGATTCATTGTCAAAAATCTAATATTGTACATCACTACTCAGCTTTCATGTTCTGAATACAAATAAATATATTTTTAATATTCTCTCATCATTTTGAAAGTCGAAAAATTTCACAAACATTATTCAATGTGTATACAGAAGCTCAACCATGCTAGCTTGACAAACAAACCTCATTGGTGCTCATGTCAAGCATGCTTTTGAGTTTACGCTTACCATATTATGTGCTCCATGTATGCACATTGCTCAGTGTTTATATCTCAATAATTTCTCTTTTATTCTTAATCCGTGAGTGTGAAAGGCATCCAACAGAAGACAGCTAAATTTCAGCAAAAACGGTAGATCGAAATCAAGATGTTTCAAATTAGCTAATATGATTACGGCTCACATTAGTTGTGGCAGTGTTTTGACAACCTTTATTTCTCTCCAGAGCTGCCTAAATGTTTTCACTGAAATATTGTATTGATGACTGAAGAGTCAAATCACTCCATAAAGTCTTCCCGAGCACATCCCAAAGTATTTGAGTGCAGTTAAAGTGAGGAATCTGTGGTGCCCAGTTCATGTGTAGAAATTATTCCTTGTGCTTCCTGAACCCCTCTTTAACAATTTGAGCCAGATGAATTTTAGCATTGTTGTTCTGTAATATGTGAGTGTTGTCATGGGATGGTCATTTAGTACATATAAGTACTCAGCTGACTTCATTTTACTGCCACATAACATTGCAGAGGCTAGACCTGACCAATGCTCCACACAATTCTTTAGGCTAATTTTATTTCTTCTTTTTTGTTATGATTAACTTCACTAACAAGTGACTTTCCTGTGGGACTTTCCTGACCAATGTTCCACAGTCAATTCTTTAGGCTCCCTAGAATTTTTTTTATTTGAATGATTAACTTCACTAACAAGTGACATTCTTGTGGGCACACATCTGTTTAGTCTCAGTTTTTTTTTTTTTGTTTTAATGAAACATCAAGCTTTTGGGTGATCTCTAATCACGATCAAGATTTTTTTTCTGACTACAGTTCTTACATGACGTATAGTGAACAAAAAGTTGATTCACCTTCTAGGTTTTAATAATGCATTGGCCAGTTCTTTACCCAATTCCAGTGATCTCACTAGTTGATGCAGACCGTTATTTTGCCCCTTCTGAAATCCAATAACATCACAACCACGGGATTACGTCTTCTGACAAGAATCATTTTCTAAAAGTTCTAGAAGTTTCTAATTTTTTTTTACAGTGTTTAATTGCTGTGGATGACATCGTCTGGTGATAGTCAGTGTTACCTGTCTGTGCATGTGCATTTGTGAGGGTCAATTTATCATTCTTCTTATTTTCTCCCCTCCAGAAAATGCTATTTGTATACTAAGGGGGAAAAACAAACTTAAGGAAAATTCTTTGTAAACATTGAAAGGAAATATTGAAAATATCTTCATTTGTGTCAACAGATTGACATGAGGGTGAATGAATGATGACAGAATTTCCATTTTTGTGTGAACTAATCCTTTAAAATGTATCTATTGAATGAACTAATGGCATCTGATATGATTCATTGCTATCTCTTAACCAGCATTCTTAATTTATTTATTTTATTTTTCAATTATGTTTTAATATTCAGCTAAAGGTGTTTGTGCCGGACATTGGATTGCTATTTTAGTAGAGCATGTGTTCTCTAACTTGGCAGTTGCAACAATTACACATCTTTTTCTTAATCCAGGTCATTCATTCTTCTAACTTCTGTTTGCCCCTCTTTCAATGCAGATGAGAGACCTAAAGAAGTGGGGCTTAAAAAAGACAGAGGTACTTAGCATGAGTTATGGAGTTAGTAGCATAATAAATTAGCTTCAGTGACACTCAAAAATAATACGGTCATATTTTACTCAACCTCATGTTGTTCCAAAACCTGCATGACTTTTTTTCCCTGCAGAATACATTATACTTATGTTTGTAAATATAAATACATACAAACTATGTGTGTGTGTGCGTGTGCAGCACATAATGTCTTACATTAACATGTGCTTTAAAATAAGGGACATCAATTGCACAACAATGCATTTTCATCAGATGCTTGAATGAAAACAATTAGAGTCTTTGTTTTTCAAACGGTCACTTAATCAATAAAACATTACAGGCTTGAACTAAAATTACAGATAAATAATACAGTCATGGCCAAAAGTTTTGTCAGTGACATATATTTTGTGTTTTGCAAAGTGTTGCTGCTTCAGTATTTGTAGATTATTTTCCCACATGTTTCTATGGTATACTGAAAAACAATGATAAGCATATCATAAGTTTTAAAGGCTTTTATTGGCAAAAATATAATGAGTCAATATTTACAGTGTTGACCCTTGTTCTTAATAGTCTCTGTAATTCGCTCTGGCATGCTGCATATTAGCTTCTGGGTCAAATCCTGACTGATGGCAATCCATTCTTGCCTTATTAGTTCTTAGAGTTAATCATAATTTGTGGGCTTCTGCTTGTCCACTCGCCTTTTGAGGACTGACCACAGGTTCTCTATGGGATTGAGATCCGGGGAGTTGCCTGGCCATGGATCCAAAATTTTAATGTAATAATCTACGAGCCACTTCTTTATCATTCTTGCTTTGTGAAATGGTGCGCCATCATGCTGGAAAATGCACAGTTCATCACCAAATTTCTCATGGATCGTTGGAAGAAGTCATTCTTGCAGGACGTTTTTATACCGTTCTTTATTCATGGCAGTGTTCTGGGGCAGAATTATAAGAGAGCCCACTCCCTTGGTTGAAAAGCAACCCCATACACGAATAGTCTCAGGATGCTTCACTGTTGACACAACATAGGACTCATGGTAGAGTTCACCTTTCCTTCTCCGAAAAATAGATTTTCCAGATGTCCCAAACAGTCGGGAGGGAGATTCATCAGAGAAAATAACTTTGCACCAGTCTTCTGCTGTCCAATCCTTGTACTTCCTGCAGAATTTCAGTTTACCCTTGACATTTTTCTTGGAGAGAAGTGGCTTCTTTGCTACCCTTCTTTACACCAGGCCGTTGTCCAAAAGTCTTTGCCTCACTGTGCGTGCAGATGCTCTCACACCAACCTGCTGCCATTCCTGAGAAAGCTCTGCACTGCTGGTGACACGATTCCATAGCTGACTCCTCAGGAGGAGATGGTCCTGGTGCTTGCTGGACACTCTGGGACGTCCTGAAGACTTCTTCACTGCAGTCGAACCTCTCTCCTTGAAGTTCTTGATGATCCAGTAAATGGTTTTTCAGGTGCAATATTCTGCATGTGAGGCCATTTTGATGCAAAGCGATGATGATTGCATGTTTCTTTGGCGGTAACCATTGGTAACAAGAACACAATGATTGGAAGCGCTTCTTCCCTCCTTTCATAGCAATCAATCTAATTAGTATGACAGTGATTTCACCTGACTGGTACTCATTCACACTTTCACGTGCTGCTGATATGATTAATCAATTAATGTTAGCTGGTCATTTTGTGTCAGGATAAAAAAACTGTGAAATTCGCTTTTTTGTGAATGAACACCACAACAGTTTAAGCAGAAAACTTTGCAAAACACAAAATGTGTCACTGCCAAAACTTTTGGCCATGACTGTATATTATAAAATGCACAATAAACTGAACATCGCAAAATCTTAAATCTAAATAAAAGAACTGAATGTGAATTTTCCTCACTCATGAATTATGAAAGGTAGACAGTTATTCAGTCACCTAAGATAGCTCAGTCATATAATATATGTGTTTGCATGGGACATGAATGATGAGCCTTCTGAGATGTGAATTTTTGTCCCACTCATTCTCAGAACATCCTACCAAGGATATTGGCCGAAAGCTGAAAGCAGCTCTGAAGGAGCAGCTACGAATTATTCATGAGAAGATTGAAGCCAAAAAGATTGCCAAACTAGCCCTTGCTGAGGTCCATAGTGTTTTGGCTCAAGAGGAAGAGGAGAGACAAGCTGCTTTTGCTGCCAAAAAAGTCAAAGAAGAGGCAGAAGTTAAGCTTCAAGAGGAACGAATACAAAGAGAACAAGAGGAGAAACTAGCCAAGGAGAAAGCAGAGAGAGAAAGAGTGGAACAAGAAAAACTGACCAAAGAAAAAACAGTAAAAGAAAGGATGGAGAAAGAGAAATCAGAAAAGGAAAGATTGGCTAAAGAAAAAGCAGAAAAGGAAAGATTGGCTAAAGAAAAAGCGGAGAAAGAAAAACTGGAGAAAGAGAGGGCAGAAAAAGAAAAAATGGCTAAGGAAAAAGCAGAACAGGAAAGACTGGCCAAAGACAAGGCAGAAAAAGAGAGACTTGTTAAAGAAAAGGCTGAAAAGGAAAAACTGGGGAAAGAGAGTGCAGAAAAAGAACAACTGGCTAAAGAAAAAGTGGAAAAAGAAAGATTGGAGAAAGAGAAAGCAGAGAAAGAAAGATTGGCTAAAGAAAAAGCAGAAAAAGAAAGACTTGAGAAACAAAAGGCAGAAAAAGAAAGACTGGCTAAAGAAAAAGCAGACAAAGAAAGACTGGAGAAAGAGAAAGCAGAAAAAGTAAGATTGGCCAAAGAAAAGACAGAAAAAGAGAGACTTGCTAAAGAAAAAGCAGAAAAGGAAAGACTTGAGAAAGAAAAGGCCGAAAAAGAGAGACTCGCTAAAGAAAAAGCAGAAAAAGAAAGACTTGAGAAAGAAAAGGCAGAAAAAGAGAGACTCGCTAAAGGAAAAGCAGAAAAAGAAAGATTGGCTAAAGAAAGCGCAGAAAAAGAAAGACTTGAGAAAGAAAAGGCAGAAAAAGAAAGACTGGCTAAAGAAAAAGCGGACAAAGAAAGACTGGAGAAAGAGAAAGCAGAAAAAGAAAGATTGGCCAAAGAAAAGGCAGAAAAAGAGAGACTTGCTAAAGAAAGAGCAGAAAAAGAAATATTGGCTAAAGAAAGAGCAGAAAAAGAAAGACTTGAGAAAGAAAAGGCAGAAAAAGAGAGACTCGCTAAAGAAAAAGCAGAAAAAGAACGATTGGCTAAAGGGATAGCACAAAAAGAAAGACTTGAGAAAGAAAAGGCAGAAAAAGAGAGACTGGCTAAAGAAAGAGCAGAAAAAGAAAGACTTGAGAAAGAAAAGGCAGAAAAAGAGAGACTCGCTAAAGAAAAATCAGAAAAAGAAAGATTGGCTAAAGTGATAGCAGAAAAAGAAAGGATGGAGAAAGAGAGAGTGGAAAAGGAAAGACTGGCCAAACAAAATGCAGAAAAGGGAAGTCTGGATAAAGAGAAAGTTGAGAAAGAAAGGCTTAACAAAGTAAAAGAGAGTGCATCAAAGGGGCAAACAGAGAAAGATTTAAAGAAGGAAAGAAAAAATGTGAACAATTACAAAGAAGAAAAAGAGGCAAAATTAAATAAAAAAGCTCATGGACAAAAAGTTGATCAATCAGAAAATGAAAAAGAATCAGCTGATGAAAAAAATACCAAAGAAGAGAAAATATCTACTCGTGGTTTACTTAAATCTTCTAAAAAAATATCAAGAAATAATAGTAAACTGCCATAACTGTGAGATTTGATTTAAGAGGTTTGGAAATAAAAACTCATAAGGCATTTACTAGGAACAGCCCTGCATAGTAAATAACTAAAAATACAACACATTTTTTTTCAGTAGTGTGACAATATTCAGCTGTTCAAAACGCTAACAAGCTACTTTTTTCAAACAAGTAGTGGTGTAGTGTAACAAAACACTACATTGCTGTTGGTCCCATGGCACAGCTGAGTGAAGGAGGTAATAACCCAACTGTCAACTCACTGTGTTGGGAAGTTTGACTGAGTGTATTGGTTCGCTTGGATGTTTCATGTAAATAAACATGATTTCTTAGATCCAACAAGCCAGTGTTTTTAAACCCTGTTCCTGGAGCCCTCTCCAACCATTCACATTTTGCATTTCTCTTTAATCAAACACACCATGAATTCAGGTCATCATTCAGGTCTCATTAGAAGACACCAAGATCTGAAATGGGACACATTCAAAATGTGTAGGGGACTCCAGGAACAGAGTTGAAACCCTCTGCAATAAGTGATTTAGCCTGCACAGAATTCCAGACTGCATTTAAAAAAATATTTAGTGAGTTATATACATTAGTGTGTTTTAATAATTTTACTCTGTGAATATTTATTCATATTTATTATACTATTTTTTCGTGCCAGATAGAAACTGCTCTAGTTGCGAAATTAAATATCAATTAAAAGTTATGTGTTTATAAAGTGTATACTCTTAGCTTCAATTTAGTAAGCAGCTCTTTGTTTGTAGCTTGTACTGTACAGAACTACTTTTTTAAGGATATCTTAAAAAGATTATACACTAATTAGGGCTCCTTTACACATGGCATTAATATGTTTTCGGGGATCGAATGACAATTGTGACCTTAGTAAAAGCCAAGTGAAATAAATACACCCAAGTTGCATTATCAGATAGTGATCGGATCTCTCAAACCACAAAAGTTTGGTAGTGGCCTGGTTTAGGGTAGACTTTTGACCCCTTTGAATGAACGTGTAATTGCACATTTTCCTTATCTGTTTTCTTAACCAGTATAGAGAGCAATGAGTCCCAGATGCCCATTTTCAGAGAGTACAATGATCTTGCAGGCGACTTCAGTAAGGAAAAAAGCAACCCAGTCACCACTCCACATATTCTGGGACATTATCTTCCCCGCCCAAAAAAAAGAGTAGCTATACATACAATTCACTGCGGTTTCCAACTAAAACACTAATACACCCGTAAAAACAGTAAAACACCAAGAACATTTATTCTTATGAATTATGATTACAGGGCAGTTGATTAATACATAATTATTTGTACAAATACTGTCGATACTATCAGTATTAACCGATATGGATTCTTTTGATGGCCAATGCTGATACCTTAGAGAGCAAGGTGGCCGATGGCAGATTTAACTTTGTTCTTTAGTATAATAACAAGATAAGTGCTGTTAAAACCGTAAACTAATTAAGACCTAGTTCTGACACTTATCAGCCAAACAGAAAAACTAACACCTGATGCAGATAATTAAAGGGTTAGTTCACCCAAAAATTAAAATTCTGTCAGTAATTACTCACGGGTTTGGAACAACATAAGGGTAAGACCTTTGTTCATCTTCGGAACACAATTTAAGATATTTTTGATGAAATCTGAGGGCTCTCGAACCCTCCCATAGACAGCAAGGTAACTACCACATTCAAGGTCCAGACAAGTACCAAGATGATCGACAAAGTAGTCCGTGTGACATCAGTGGTTCAAATGTAAAGTTACGAAGCTACGAGAATACTTTTTTGCACAAAGAAAACAAAAATAATGACTTTATTCCACATTTTCATCTCTACTGCATCACTTGTGGACGCGCGTTCACGACAGTACCATGATGCGAGCGTGTGGTGGCGCTGACCCAGATCCGGTGTAATGACGTCATCACGCCGGATCTGGGTCAGCGCCGGCGCCGCCACACGCACATGGTAGATGAACGAAGGTCTTACAGGTTTAGAACAACAGGAGGGTGAGTAATTAATGACAGCATTTACATTTTTGGGTGAACTAACCCTTTAAATAGTTATATATTGGCTATAATATCGGCCGAACAAATACATTTTCATGTTTGCATCACATGACCAGCTGAATATGTATTGTTTTCCTGATGTTGTCAAACTTGCTTAGTAGCTCACCATTGCTCTTGCATTGTGGAGTGCTCTGGAACGAGTCCCATGAAACACGTCAAGACATTCGATTGAAGAGCTCAAAGACTTGTAGTGTAGTGGTACTTTATTTTATTATATGTAACACATCATTAAGCTTCTGATTTGGTGATGTCTCAATATGTACAACAGCCAAGGTAATAAAATGTTGGCACGTTCATCTGTTTTGGAGATAATCGAACACTGTACAATTTCCTGTTATTTAAAAAAAAAATTCTGATCACACTGGAAACTGGAATGAAGGCATAAATGCAGTCAAGAGAAACAATATTCAGATACTATGTGTATACAGAACAAGTTAATGCCAGGTGTAAACTTGACTTGGGAGCCTCAATGACTGCTCACAAAATCACATAACAAAAAAGGGGTTATATAATGGTGCTGCTAATTTAAATCCATTTAGTGACTTGAAATGCAGTAATAATTAGAAGTTTTGAAATTGCACTTCAATCTGAAAGATCATTATATTTCAGTCTTTGTTTTTCATTTGCAACATGGCATATGTCACAACATGGTAGTGTGTACAGATGTGCCTGCATTTGTTCATATAGTGAACTGTGACATTGATTGTAGCGATTTTTGAATGAGCAGATGAGTGAGTGGTTTTAAACATTGTATGTACATGAATGTGTAAAACACTTTCATTTCATAACGAAGATGAGCAGATTTTTTTTTCAACTCTATTCACACTGACATTTCATCTGATTACTTGCAAAATGAGTGCAGACAGTCTGTCCAAAAAGGTCATATTTGAAAAACTAATTATACTTGGGTGCAGTGTGAACAAAAGTGCATATCAGATTATGAGTGCTGATTAAGCATCAGTTCTGCTTTTTCTGAGCCAGTGAAAGAGCTTTTGAAGAAATAATATTGCTCTCCAAGTTCAGGAAGTGAAGCTATGCAGCTACAATGAGGATCAAGTTTTTAACATTTGCTTATATTTATATAGCAGCTGTTAGACTAGTGTATGTCTAACCTACTGTCTTTAAACTTTTTTTTTATTATTTGAAACAAAATTTTCAGATCAGACAGTGTCTGCAAAATTATATAAATATATATTTTAACTGATAGTTGCTTTATGTACGTGTTTACATTTTGGGTTAATTTTGTCTATAGTATTAGTGATCTTATGAGTTCTTTGATGGATAACCAATGTATTATTGTATGAAACATTTTTTTTTGTGTGTGTGAAACATTTTAAGGTTTAATTATGTTCATCATATAACAATAATTATATAGTAGAATGTTGTTAGTGTGTTGAAGTTGAAGTGTGTTTCTTTACCACTAGTGCTACCAAACAGACAAAAGTAATGTTTCTAGATAGGTTTCTGAAAAATAAATAAAAATAAAAATATTAAAAAGCCTTCCGAGCAATTGTCCCATCTGCCATTACTCAAACTAGTCGTGTTACGTGTCTGACTGTTTCAACAAACAGCAATGCTTTTCAACATGCGAAATACCATATCTTATTGTGCATATTTGACTAGGATAAGACAAAGTACTTTTTTAAAAGTGATGTAAATTTTATTTGCTAATATATTTATTGAAATGGTTTATCAAATATGTTCACTGAAACTAAAGTGTGTAGTTACATGTTCTAAAAAAGTATATAGGTAACTGCCTCAGTCCCTCCCACCCTTATTTAAATTATACTTGGTCTGGTTAATACATTGTGTGTGCATTGATAAGTTTATTTGTATTCTTATTGACCCAAGATGAATATTAATTTTATTTATATGTTGCATGATGGCAATACTCTAATTTTCTATGGTACTTTTTGTAGAATTCCATGGCAGAAAAAAACTGTCCTTGTGAGTTTTTTTTTTTCTCCTGCTGGGATTGTGTCTGATTTTGCTCAACATTCATACAGGTCTGACTGAGAAGCCTGTTACAGTGGCATCAACCGAGAACCCCTTAGGAGAAAGAGGTAAGGAAATGGTAGAAGCAGTTCCTCATGCCATGACAGACTAGGGGTCCATTGCTGGCCAAGCCTCAAAATACCGGCGATGCCACAGTATTTTCCAAACTATAGTACTGTGATGAGCAGTTGTATTCTCATATTTGTTATTGTTATACTCTGTGACAAAAATGGCTGGTGCTCAAAATAACCAACATCGTTTAACTCTATTTATTTATTTTTTTGATTTGGTGCAAGATACAAAGTATAAAACTGTTCAGAAGTTGCAATCAAAAATATCAATTTTTCATATCTTTTTACCAGTAGTTGGTGCTGTGACTCTGCAAGTATCTAGCTGCAGGCAGTAAATATCAAGGTCCAAGCACCAGTGGCTCATGTAGACGGTATGGATATGGTGACACAATAGCCATGTCTCTTTTCAAATATGATTCTTTAATATCTGTAAGTATTATTATTACGAAGTTTTATTCTATGTATTATGTAAAAAGAAACATATAACATGGTCTATTTGTTTTAATTAGACAGAAATACATTTAGTTGTGTCTGGCAACTAGACAAATGCATTTTTCTGTCATTAGGACAGGGGTTCTCACATCTTTCCCTCAAGGTCCCCGGCAGGGACGTGCACAGACATTTTGAGGGGCAGGGGCTCAAGTGGAAAAAAGTGATTTTTTTCTAATCAAAATGTTAAATATATCAGGGGTGTGCGATATTGACAAAAAAATATATCTCAATATTTTCTGGGATTTTATCGAAAATGATAATTAGATGATATCTTGCTGAGTGTGTGTGCTGATATCTTAAGGACAACCGTGGACAGCTAACTCCTAAAGTTTTTGATATTCTGCATATTCTGTGTGATGATCAGTTCACAGCAGTGATAGAAATGAATCTTTTCCAATAAGTTTAAATTGATTTTTACCTTTTATGGGCATTTTTACCGTAATAAAGCCATTTCTAAAGTGTGCATCATCTTTTCAGTCAAATTCTTAAATTGAATCAGTCAATTAGAATAAGTAATTTGGGCTGTTACCAAGCAAATTAAATTAGTATTGACAAAAGTAATCTTTGCAATGCAGTGAAAACACAGAAGCTGCATTAGAAGGGGCATTTAGATGCATTTACACACTGTTTAATGCAGGACATTAATGTTTTAACCTGTAGTTACAAATGCATTAATACTGTTTTGATATTTTAAACATAAAATGTTGAATACTGATATTTGAAATTATAAAAAAAAAATGAAAATATACTTTAAATGTGAAATTAAAACTGCCAGTAGGTGTCAGCACGTCATTGCGATTGAACCGAATCATTTAAACGGTTGATTCATTCAGGAACGAAACACCTTCATGTTGCTCAGAGATGCAAATTGGAATTATATTTGTTGGCAAAATAGAGCAAAACCAGTCAATATTGTGTCTAAAACGTAAATATCTTAATATTAAATTATTGTTTATTGAACTGCTGTTTACAATCAATATCACATTTTTAATCATGCTGGTTTTTGGTGGAAAAAACGTCAGTCTTCGCGTGATACTGATTAACTATATGAAATGATATACATATATACATTTCTGCCCCCATATCTTGAATTTTGTGATCATTCTATATGCATTTTAATAAACTGAATCATGCAGTGAAAGAACGCGCACTGGTCTAAACTACTAGACTTCCTATTGCCTTATGCCGAGTTCACACTGCACGATTTTAGCCCGATTTTTCACTCGCTGACAGGTGTTGCGAAATCGCAGACAAATGCCCGAAATCGGAGGCAAATCGGTGCTCACGCAGTATGAATTATCAAAGACGCGATCTGAGGAAATCGCCGACACGTCGCCGACGCCCGTGAAATATTTGGCATGCTAAATATCTGGAGCTGTCGGCGATTCACAATCACGCTGTGTGCAATGATTTCTGACTGAAAACTACATCGGCGATGACCAACAGCCAATGAGAGACCAAGATACAGGGCAGAGGGAAGTTCAGGGAGGAGTTATAGACCAGAATATCAGTATTTTAATAGATATATGAAGAATTATATCATACAGAAACAAGCACAAACATTTGCTTGACCAGCCACAACATCAGCATAACAGTTACTGCAAAATTATTTACCTCCAACTCTCTTTGCAGAACACCCAATCCCGGTCCCCCGGCACAAACTTTTGCTTCCCCAGCCACAACATCAGCATAACAGTTACTGCAAAATTATTTACCTCCAACTCTCTTTGCAGAACACCCAATCCCGGTCCCCCGCATCTCCTTCCTGCATAATCTGTTTTTCTTTTTCTCCTTGTAGCTGGAAATCAGCTCACAGACAATTTGTGAGCTATATATATATATATTTTTTAATAATTACAATCTTGCTCGAGAACTCCGGTCTGACACACGCGGGTTCTCGCGTTATTTCCTTATCACTTCTCGTGTGTGTTTTGTTGTGAAACGTAGTTTGCGGACCAGACCGAGCTGTCGGTGATTCTTCCTATTGTAAAGTCATGCAGTGTGAAACTCCCTGTCGCCGATCCATCGTGCAATGTGAACACAGCAGCAACTGAATGCTACCCCAGATAGTCACGCAGTGTGAAAACAATGGCGATCCGACGAGTTTGAAAATCGTGCAGTGTGAACTCTGTATTAGTATTTTGTTCATCATCAATCACCTCCACAGCAAGACAAACACAACTGGAAAGGGAAGGAGGGCTTCACTTCTGCGCTCTCTGCCTGTCTGTGATGTACATGGGCCGATCAATGTGTGCTACACTGCTGAAAGGCATCGGAACTCGACAGAGTCTCAATATTTCCCGACCCGACCTGATATTTTTATTTTTTATTAGTTTGACGGGGAAAGCTGTGCGCAAACAGAAACACACACACACACGTGCACATATATACATATATTAATTTATGACCCCCCCCCCCCCCCAAAAGGGAAATTTTCTCTCGCGAAAAAAAAAGTCGGAACTCGACAGTCCCTTGACAGGGAAAGCTGTGCGCAAACAGATACACACACATGCGCACATATATAAATATATTCATTTATAAAAAATTAAAAAAAAACACTCCCCAGAAAAAAGGGCACTTTCTCTCGAGGAAGAAAAAGGGCAGGTGCTCAAGCCCCCTTTGATGTCTACGTGTGCACGTCCCTGGTCCCCGTTCCTGGAGAGTCTAAACTCCAACTTTAACCAAATAAACCTGAACAAGCTAGGTCTTCAGGGATTACTAGAAAGTGACAGGCAGGTCGGTTTGATCAATGATGTAGCAAAAATCTACAGGAAAGCGGACCTTGAGGGCCAGAGTTGAGAAAATGTAAGTAATATTTAATTACCTAAAGCCTTCACGAACACAGATTTTTTTTGCAAATAAGTTGTATTAAACAATATTAAACTAATGAATGATTTGTATGTATTGGTTAATTAAAGTCAATATATTGAACCATTTGCACAGATTTTAATCTCTGAGACTTTAAAGGATTTCACATTTTCTGACAGTATTAGTATTATGGCTTTCATTTCTGCTGTTTTCTTTGGTAGAAATGCTAGAATTTATTTATATTCATGTATTTATTACAAAAATACAGTATCAATTGCTGTTAGCCCCCAAAGCATTAGAAATTCCTTAAATTTGGGCATGTTTCCTTAGTGTTGACCATGTGTTCCAAGATAAGTTTGGACATTGCATTCACAAGATATGACAATTAGTCATTATGCGCCATCCAAAAATATATTGGCCCATATCTTCACAAATAATAATTCTTCTGTTAACTTTTATAAGTGCCTCAATATGGTAAATGCCTGATTTTGTGTGACTCAAATAAACGGCCTAGGGTGAGTTTTAAAGAGTAGGTTAATGTAAAAATTAGGTAACTTGAAATGACGGGAAAGGTTTTTTTATTTTTCTTTGTGGAATATGCATGATCAACTGATTCAAAGGTGAAACTAAATTTGACCTTTATGGTTCCAGAGTTATTGGATGTCTTATTCTTATTTACAGTGCCACCTTGTGGCTGATTTGCACCAAATTTAATACACAGCTTAATCTAGAATCATTCTGCATATGTACCAAATATCATATCAGTCAGCCATTCAAACATGACTTAATAAGCTGCTGAAGTTTGATTGGCTCCTGGTGGACAGGTTTTTTTTTTTTTTTTTTTTTTTAAATGCAAGTTACTAATGCAAATTTAATAATTAGTTACAATCTCCTCCAAAGACACCACATAGCCATTTTCAGCTTGAATGACCATACAGCTCGTTTGTTACGAGCATTTTTGTTGTTGATGTAGCACCCCCTGTTGGCATAGTTTAATGTGACTTGGTGCATGTCCTCAGAATGTCTATATATTTTTTTTTTTTGCATTTTAGCTTTAAAAGATTCATATTGATACAGAGCAGGGTTGCATGTATATAATCTCAGATACTTGTGTTTCTGAGGAAAAACTGCATTATATAAAACTTCGTCTGTAAAATCGTTGTGATTTTTGTTTTCAAATTATTCTCAGGTCTAATAAGTTCACTGCTTTTTGTCCAAATCAACCTTTTTTCAAGTTTTATTAGAGCATATGTTACAACATCCCACAAAGAAGGTGAATACCAATTTTCAACTGCACTGATCATATGGTTAATGCTTTAGTAATGACTTCCGGTTGTAGCACCCCGGAGTAATTTTTATGCGTCTATATGTTTCAATTTTTGTAAAGTTTGGATGTTGCGAGGAGAAGATAAAGGTCAGTTCGTGAAAAAAATAAAACATCTAGACTAATTAATTCCTATATATATTTACCAAAGCAAATATGATGGAAAAGGCAGAAATGAAACTGTAAATGAAGACAGAAATTTCATTTTGTTTCTAGCCATTAGGGTTCCTGAGTATCTTAATGTGCTTGAATATAATGCAGCATTTTGCAAAGTTTGTAACAACTCAACTATTTATTTTGTTAAATGAAATTGTTCAGTGCTAGTTTGAATTCTGCATTAGTCTTCAAATCTCTAATTTATGTAGTTGCTGTAGTTGTTCTATAGTATGTTTTAAATGTACAGAAGTGTGAATGATGTTCTTTCTTTCTTTCTTTTAATTTTGTTGTCATTTGTGGCATTTCAGACTTGCAGAATGCATGTAGAAACTCTACCTGGTGAAAACAAAGGTAAGAGAAATATTTTACTAAAATACTTATGCATAATTTATGTAATGTGTACTTTTTTATTATATTTATAAGCTAAAGTACATTATATGTGTCCTGAAAAGAATCCACATCACACTCTCCACATGGGTCTGCATCTGATGCTGAACCTTCATTAGAGTTCAAAACAGAGGAATCAAGACCTGCAAACCAAATTTCACCAGAGTTGCCACCTGCAACTCAACCTGTGCCTACATCAGTCTCCACACCTGAATCAATTACTGAGACAACATAATTCAAAGAAGAACCCTCAGTAGAGTCCAAAGAAGAAAAAGAAGGTATGTTGAGCTTGCGTATGCTTTAATACAGTTCTGTTTAAACAAACAGAACAATGTTCTGATAGCACCACACAACCACAGCCAGCACACTTTTTGGGGAAAATCAACCTATTTTTTTGTTTCTGCTTATGTTTATTTATTTATTCATTTATTTTTTAAATAGATACTTGTTGTGAAAAGCACTATACAAATAAACAAATATTACACACTTCGTCTTTGATTTATTAAGTTCTTTTAAAGGGGTCATATGATGTTGCTAAAAATAACATTATTTTGTGTATTTGGTGTAATGAAATGTGTTTATGCAGTTTAAGGTAAAAAAAAAAACACATTATTTTTCACATACTGTACATTATTGTTTCTCCTCTATGCCCCGCCTTTCTGAAACGCGTAGATTTTTACAATGCTCATTGGTCTGAAAAGTGAGGTGTGCTCTGATTGGCCAGCTATCCAGTGCGTTGTGATTGGCCGAAGACCTCAAGTGTGTGATGGAAATGTTACGTCCCTTACCATACTGTGATGCCATGTCCTGGCAAAACAAAAACATTAAAACCCATTATAAACTCGCGGATGAGTCTTAAATTTTATAAAGAATATCTCTTTGGGTTTGAGACTTTAGTTTAGTCTTTGCAACTTTAGGGATCTTATCTATTCACGAACAGCTTGTAACACTCCAAAGAGAAAGGAAAACTCAAAATCGCATCATATGACCCCTTTAAGTTACTGTAAGTCTGATGCTGTGGTAAATTCTTTTGCAGCAAAAAAGAAGAAACCAAAACTTCTTAATAAATTTGACAAAACGATCAAATCTGAGATCAATGCTGCAGAGAAATTACGCAATGAGGTACAAATCTATACTGTAAAAATTTGTTTTTAGTATATTACCAGAGGAATTAAATGTTTTTGTAAAATTTTGCAGACAGTATTTTTTTTAATTATATATATATATAAAAAAACATTCTTTTTTTTTTCAGGGAAAATTTGAGGAATCTCTCCGTGCTTTTGAAGCTCTTGTCCAGAAATTCCCACAAAGTCCGAGATGCCGATACGGCAAAGCCCAGGTAACACATAATCATTAAAGTTATCATCATGGTCACTCTCATTATTTGGCTTCAGTAAAAAATCCTTAACAAAATAGTTGTTGTTTTTTCTGAGATGTGTGGTATGTGTCCAGGCAGAAGATGATTTGGCAGAGAAAATTCACAGTAATGAGATGCTCCTGAAGGCAGTGAACACATACAGAGAAGTAGCCGAGCTCCCAGACGTACCACCTGACCTAATCAAAGCCACATTAAAGAGACGTGCAGAGAGACAACAGTTCTTAGGTATACAAGTTAATGTAGCTGTAGAATTATGGTGACGTCTCATTGACTGCTGTAAAATAAAAATAAAAATGTAATTAAAAAATTAGTAATATTGATGCCCTAGCAAGGACCACTACTTATTCTTAAAGGGAACATTTTTCAGAGCCCTTAACCCTAAATATTAAAGGGTACATCGGATGCCCATTTTCCACAAGTTGGTATGATTCTTTAGAGTCTTCATGAAATGTCTGTATCACACTTTGGTTAAAACTCCTCAATGACCATGTAAAACAACATCCTTTTTACCTTGTCAAAAACAGCTCTCTTCACATGCATGTCTCTTTAAATGCTAATGAGCTACTGCTCACCCCACCCCTCTCTTCCATTTTTCGGTGTATTTGGTGATGCGTTACCATCAAAAGCAAAACTAATCCACTGAGTGTCCTCAGTGGCTCTGATGTCGGGAGAAAATTAAGACACTTAGTTCACTTTTACATCCAACTACAAAACACCTGCATTGCTTACGAGACATTGTTGCCGCTACAGCTGCTTGAGCACAGAGAAAATGGCGAACAGCATACAACTGGCTGAGGGTGGAAATATGCTAATATGGGACAGTCCGTCAGCGGTCGTGGGCGATCAAATTGGCTTGATAATTGAGACTGTTCAGGTTTTTTGGGGATAAAAAAGGAGTGAATGGATTTTTAGCATTGTAGGGTGGTTGTGTCCACACACTGCTAAGATACATTTATATGCAAACACCATGTAAAAGTGAATTTTGCATCCGATGTAACCTTTAAACTAAATATTAAACTCAGCCCCATCAGGGCTTGATGCTTACTTTTTTCCCAAGGACTATTATTTTGAAATGTATGTGCTTTTTTTATTGCTGGCTACTCATTTAAAAAGATGAGGGAGATAAAATATACACTCTTACAATCATCTACAACATATTGCAATGTAAACACCATTCATAATTCATCAACAGTCGATCATAATCAATTGCATGGCATAAATGTGCAATATTCATTGATTGTGAACTGCTCTGAGCGTGAGCCTGTAGAACACGCAACAGCGCCATGTTTCGATTTTAAATGTGCAGTGTTCGCATTTATTTAATAAAATCGTAGCCTTTTAAAGTTAATCACAGTAGACTGTATCGCAATTCCTGTTTTTCCATCCCAAACTTTAAGACCTCTTAAAAATATTATTAATACATTTGTTATGCTATTTGTGCATTTTATGACCTTTTTATGAATACAATTTTCTTAGACTTTTTAAAGACCCATGGGACTTTATTCACACATATGCTCCTAAACAGGGTTGGGAGGGTTACTTTTAAAATGTATTCTGTTACAGTTACAAATTACTTCATTTAAAAAGTATTCTGTAATTTAAACCAAGTACCACAATATAAAAGTAATGTAATCGGATTACTTTTGGATTACTTCAAGTTACATATGTAAATAAGTCAAAAAAGCAATATCTAAGTACTTTTATTTAACTATTACTTTCAAATGAAAACTAATAAAAACTACAGTAAAAACTATTTGAAACTATTAAAAATTGTGTCTTGTTTCACCATCTATATATTACAGGCTGTATATTTATATAAAAGACTATGCAGACATCTAGTGGCTATACAATTTAGTATTACAGTTTTATTATTATTATTATTATTATATTTCTTTAACATGTACAAGTAAAAATAAATATAGTTTATACACAACATTAAACAATTTACACCATATACATATTAGTCTACTTTAAAATAAGCCTACATGTCGAAATTATCTTTCTTTCACTGTCTGATCCGGGGTGTGGGGACTCTCATGTTAATTTCTAAATTTTCAGGCTCATTTTCCACTTGAAAACTTACAACTGCAGTCATGCACACCATCATGGAATTTTAAATCACTAACAAACACTAAATTTTAGCTAACATGATGATTTCCAAGCTAGTCAGACTCGTACCTGCAAATGTTCAAGTTGGTTGAGTAGCCTTTGTTAAAGCAAGAATCTTCATGCATAGCTTACGCTGTACAACTATGTTATTTTCTTTATCCTCTTTAAAAAACAAAATAACTGTGAAATTTCCAGACATGAAAACGTTTTTCACAGCAGGAAGCAACGTAATTAATTTACTGTAGCAGCGTCTCAGTCATCCCGCGTTTGAGGAAAATAATTGTAGTCGGGTGTTATTTGCGCATGCACCACCAAACGGCTTGTGAGTCAACATGTGTCAACAGAACCAGGAACTATGCAGCGCTAAATAGCGTTATGTCAAAATACTCATTTATTTCATTTTAAATGAAACAAATGTAATCCTCATAGTATTCCCACTTTTTACAAAATGTAACTGTAATCTGAATACTTTTTCAAATTTTTTTTTGTTTTTTTAATGTAACTGTAACGGATTACAGTTACTAGATTTTTGTATCCTGATTACGTAACGCCGTTACATGTATTCCTTTACTCCCCAACCCTGCTCCTAAATACAGTTTACATCTAACATCACTGTCAAGCCTTGCGTCCCTTAGACTTATATCTTAGAGACCTGAAGAAGGGCTCTTTTTACTTGGCCAGTACGCAGCCAGAACTTTTGAGCAGCTGCTGACAACCACTCAGAACACCCTGCCTAACAAGCCCTGGCAACACCAACATCAGCCTATCATCAGGATGTCACTTTTTTGCCAGCACTACACTTAAGTAAATGTTAGCATTTGGTTATTATTGCAATAGACCAGCCTTAACCCTAAAACAGAACCTTAGGCAAAACCATTTGTCCATAACAATATGAGAACATTGCCAAAAGATGCTCCTTTGTCTTGTTCCTGTGCAGGTCGTACACGGGGATCTAGTTCAGATTTTCCCAGAAGACATCAGCCTAAAGAATGACTTGGGAGTGGCACAAGGGTGCAAAACTAATATATGAGGAGGTAGGATATCGCTATTATGTTGTTATTATGTTTAGCAATGTGATGTGGATTGCTAATTTTCCCCTTTTTGAAATTCCTCTTCAGGTTTTAGGTCGTGCCCCACATGATGGATTTGCTAAAGTGCATTACGGGTTCATACTTAAATCCGAAAACAAGATTGCAGAGAGCATACCGTACCTGAGGGTAATTTTAATTTTATGGACAGAAATGCACAGCACATACCTTCCAGTCACACACACATACAATTAATTAAATATTTTATCCATATTTGTGTGTGCTTAGGAAGGTTTGGAGTCTGGAGAGCCAGGAACTGATGACGGAAGGTTTTACTTTCATCTTGGGGATGCTTTACAGAGAACAGGAGACAAGAGTGTAAGATGAAAGTAAGAGTACGATTAAAACAGGAATTTACAGAGAAAAAAAAGTTGGTGTTTTTGCATGTGTTTAGGCCTATGACTGGTATGAGGCAGGGCATCGGCAAGGTCACTTTGCCTCTGTATGGCAGAGATCTCTGTATAATGTCCCAGGGCTTCGTGCTCAACCCTGGTGGATGGCTGAAGAGACTGGATGTACAGCTGTAGTCAAGGTAAAGTCCATTTGCTTGTCTGCATGCATAAAATCTGTTACAGTGTGTGTGTTGTAGGATCTATGTCTCACAACAGACCCACCTACAGGATGGAGACACGCATCAAACCCTCACATTCCATCGGGACAAATCGAAGGACTCCCAGCCAACAGATGCAGATGCAAACTCATGCAGGGTCAGGGAAGGTGAAACATTTCCTGGACTGTTTGGCTATCTCTCAAGAAATGCCAAAGAAGACAGTACTTTCACAGTGCTTAAAAGCGTTTTACGGGCTTGCAAGGAGTAGATAGGGATACCCCTGACCCTTTGAATGATAAATTGCTAAAACCCGATCAACAAAAGAGACAATTTTATAGCTCCCTGTCCCGCAGGAGATTCTCCAGCAAATGCTCAGGTCTGACCTGAGAGTGACCGAAGGACCCTTCCAAATTAATATTACAGTCAACTAATCTGTTCGTCCAGTGAACATTCAGTATCATTTCGCATCAAATCTAAGAAAGGATATTTTCGTGGCCACAGAAAATAACTTTCTTACAGTAATGCATTAGAGCATGTAGCTATAGATCGGATTGTAAAAGGGACACTTTACAAGTGGTGACAAAACCTTAGCACATATTACATGAGTTTCTGGTTCTATTCTGGTTCTTTTCCAGCCTGATCAGAGTCACCTCAGCTATCAACCAGCAGAACGCAAGTAAACAACAACTCTATAATCTAATCTGAACTGGTGAATTTAGATTCGCTGCTTTGTGAATTCTTAAGGTGAATTTCCATCACTCGTGAAAACGAGGTAGAACTATGAAACTCAGAACTCCATTAACAGACTTTCCTTCCTCTGAAACTATGTGTGTATTGTGTGTTTTAGCTTAAGTTTATGTAATCTAGAATAGCCAATAAATTTCAGGTTTCATTTATAAATACTCAATTGTCTGGTGTCATATAATTTCCGTGTCAACTCTATTGCCAAAAAGATCCTTGCTTGCTACCTAGCTCGTAGCTTACTCATAATAATTAACTCTTTTTAAGAGCTGACAAATTATCATAATTGTAGAAAATAACTTTCTTACAGTAATGCATTAGAGCATGTAGCTATAGATCGGATTGTAAAAGGGACACTTTACAAGTGGTGACAAAACCTTAGCACATATTACATGAGTTTCTGGTTCTATTCTGGTTCTTTTCCAGCCTGATGAGCAACAACAACTCTTTGTTGAGAGAGATCTCCTTTGTTTGTGCCATGATTCACTTCCACAAACATGATCAGACTTTGATAGATCCCTGTTCTTTAAATAAAGCAGGGCAGGTATTGACACCAGATAGTCATCTCAAACACCTCTGAATAGATGGAGTCAGGGGCCATTTACACAACGTTTTCAGCCAAAAAAGGGGAAACTTTTTATTCGTTTTGCCTGTTCGTTTACACGACAATGGCGTTTTGGGGACTGAAAACGCATATTTTTGAAAATGGGTTTCAAAGTGCAAGTTTTTGAAAACGCCACCGGTATCGTTTCCGTGTGAACACCCAAAATGTGAATCTTTGAAAACTGTGACGTCATGCGCGTGCGTAGTACATGTTAGGTATGTAGACATGCGCAGTACGTGTCGATTTTGAAGGCAAGCGTGAACAAACATTTACAACAATGGCAGAGTACATGGTACTGTTGTTGCTGCTCAAGAGTTTGCTAACGCTTCTTCAGCAAAGTGTGGAATTACTTCACCAATATTACAACCAACAGCATATACAACTAATCGTCACTTCCCTACAGGTACTGTTTATTAACAAGGTGACAGCACCAACTACTGGCGTGGCATACGTAATACAGTGTTTTTGGCCATTTTCGCGGATATGTGTAAACGCAAATTGTTTTGAAACGTTGTCATGTATATGTGAACCTTTTGAAAAATGCAAGGGAAAAACTTTTCAGTTTTTAACTACATTGTTGTCGTGTAAACGTAGCCTAATTCTACCTTCAAATTAATTGCTAATTCTAGAGATTCACATACTTTTGCCACTCACAGATAGGTAATACTGGATCATTTTCTAGAATAAATTAAAAAAATTTTTTTTTTTTATAAAGATCTGATTATCTTTTTGGGGTTATATTTATGCAGGAATACATAAAATTCTAAAGGATTCACAGACTTTTAAGTACCACTGTGTGTGTGTATATATATATATATATATATATACACATACAGTTGTGCACATAAGTTTACATTACCCTTGCAGAATATGCAAAATGTTAATAAATTTTACATGCTAGCCCTTTTAGTCTAGAGGTAACGGACCTAGCAGTAACACATTTTTGGAGAGAGAAAGCACAGGGACCTCTTGTCTCCAGCCCCAATAACACACCGCCAAACAAAAGAAAATATTTAACTTTTTATCAAATCATAACAAAAAGATAAGGAAACATAAGCTTCAGGAGGGGGCAAAGGCCAACACAAACAAAAAGACTTCTAACTCCGTTAACCATAACTTACCTACACAAACCAAAAGAAAATAAATAACAGAATGAACTTCCCTATCCCCTTGACTACCCAAATAACCAGGAGAAAAGCAATTAAAGAAAAAAGGCACCCACCTCCCTATAAGGTTCCTTACAAAATACTTATTCTAAACAAACTTACAAGTCTCCAACTAAACCCACAGTAGCACCAATGGTTAGCACTAAATAACAACAGACATAATAACGTTATCTGGAGCCAGAGAAAAGTAGTCCATGTGACAGGTTACAATCTGCATCCCTCTCCCTCTCAGCTTGTTGTGAGGCAGTGCTGGCTTTATATGCTGGCTTTCTCCTGGCTGCAGCCAATCAGCGGAGCTGAGGTAAATGGGCAGCAAATCAGCAACAAGTGGACCCAATCACCTGCATGCGAATGGTAGCAGTAGACAAAGCACCACAAAGCACATAGAACAAATCACAACTGTTATGTCTCAGTACGTAACAGATCATGAAAATTGCATGTTATTTTTTATTTAGTACTGTCTTGAATAAGCTATTTCACATAATGGATGTTCATATATACTCCACAAGACAAAATAACTTTATTATTAAAAATGACCCTATTCAAAAGTTGACATACCCTTAAATCTTAATACTGTGTGTAATTTCCTGGATGATCCATGACTGTTTTTATGTTTTATGATAGTTGTTCATGAGTCCCGTGTTGGTCCTGAGCAGTTCTGCCTGTTGTTCTTCAGAAAAATCCTCCAGCTTCTGCACATTCTTTGGTTTTCCAGCATCTTCTGCCTATCTGAACCCTTTCCAGCAGTGACTGTATGATTTTGAGATCCATCTTTTCACTCTGAGGACAATTGAGGGACTCATACATAACAATTACAAAAGGTGAAAACATTTACTGATGCTCAAGAAGGAAACACGATGCATTAAGAGCCGGGGGATGTAAACTTTTTAAGTTGGATGAGCGGGGTAAATTGTCCTTATTTTGTCTTCTGGGAAACATGTATGTATTTATCGAGGGGTGAGAACCAGAAGGGCGTAAGTGACATTTTGGGCGAAATGGAGATATATAAAATGAAAGCTCTTGATGAACTCTTTCTACTGCCAAAAGGACACAAGTGAATTCTTAATAATTTTGGAGTTATTCATTAGAAACCAAAAGACTTAACCCTGAACATACTAAACCAGTTGGAGCCAAAAAGGCTGCACTTACGCCCCTTTGGCACTGAGAAATGTACTGTGGCTAAAGCCTGTGGATAGTACTTGAGTCAAAATGGCTGACACCACATGTAAGCCAGGTAGGTCAACCATAAGAAGAAACCAGTTTTTTACTGCTGAAGATGTAATATTAATCTTATTTTGTGACAAAGAGCTGGATGATGAGGGAGAAAATTATATGAAGTTCCTTAATGTAAGTTAGGGAGGAGCGAGCCCATCTAATCTTTCAATCAACAGCCAGAGTATATAAGCAGCTGCTTACCTCTCTCCAGTCGCAGCTGTTCCAGCATCTTCCGGTCGAGTTGCACAAACCATGTCAGGCTCACCGGACCTCCAACTGTTCCCGTCCGATGACGAACTTTTCTCCTGTCCCGAGACACCATCAGTGGCAACGCGCAAATCACCGGATCACACGGATCCAAACAAAGAGTCTCCCTCTGAGCGTTCCGGTAGAAAGATCTAGCGCTCATACAAACCATCCGGTAGAAAGATCCAGCGCTCATACAAACCACGCACCAGAAGACTACTCTCCCCTCCACCTTCAAGATCTCCAGCGGTTACTGTGCCTCGTCCATCTCTTCATTCCACGGCCATCATTCCTCCGATTCCACCCATTCAAAAATGGTCCGTCAACAGCCTACGTCAAGCCCTCTCAAACTCCGGACTTAATTTCTCCCGCAGTTCTTCAAAAGCTCAACTCTACGATATACTCACTAACTCCAATAACAGCTCCAGCATTCCAACAAACTCCGCAACTTCTCCAAAAAAGAAGACTCAGTCCTCATCCATTTCCGTTTCTCTCCCTGCTCGGCGTTCTGAACGCAATCATTCTCAGCGCGCTAATCCTGAGGCCGCGGCAAAGATCAGAGGGGAAAAAACTAGAGCCGCTCACACTTCCGTGTCCGCTGGCCTTTCCGCCCGGCCAACAACAGCAGCCGCAAAAAGCAGTTCCTCCGTTCCTTCAGCACTCACGAATACTCATTTGCAGGGTACTCCACTACCCAGGCAAGACCTATTTATCCCATCTTACTCTTCCGTCCCTCCTTTTGCTTCTCCACCTCCTTTCAATTCTTTTCTGGATAACCCATGCGCAACATCTTCACAGTCGGTAACTTTTTTTTCACCTCTTCCTCAGAGAGTGGATCCTAGTGTGAGGTTGCCTTCACTCTTTTGACTTTGGCCCTTTGACCATCAATCTAAAAAATTCCATACCCCCATCAAAACGTGTTCTCACACTGGCAGAATTCTGCATAGCCTTTGGCAGATACACGGAAGTTATTTGCGCTTCATTTCCCAAGAGACGCAGGGAACTAAATGACTACCTCTCCATCATAGCAGAGCTCAGTCTCTCATTCGGAGGCAGTCATTTTTATACATACCATAAGCTGTTTTCAGCCAAATGCGCAGCCTGGGTCACCCACTGGAACCAGTGCCCATATTGGGGAGCCCTAGACCTCGAACTGTACAACCGAGTTTTCTTAGGCGTTCGAAGCCTCTCCTGCGCCATCTGCAGGTCCATCGTTCATCCAACCGCAGAATGTCCCCTAACCAACCCCGATCCTCCAACCAAGCCAGTGTCGTCCCAAGCTCCAAAATCCACGTCATACACCCCTCGCTCAAGAAGCAATCGTGACCAGATCTTCACTTCAGTTTCAGGCAGACAAGTCTGTAATAGTTTCAACACTTCAGGCTGCACCAGACACCGATGCCGCTTCCTCCACGTCTGCAATTTCTGTGGTGGCGCCCATGCACGATCCATTTGCCCTGTTCGCCGCTCGTCGGCTAACCTCAATAAAAAGTTTCAAAAGTACCTTGCTTCTCCTGTTATCATTCCTTCTCTAGCTAGTGAATTGGAAGACTATCCAGACAAAAATTTCACTCAATTCCTTCTTTCAGGTTTGAAAGAAGGTTTTGACCCCGGTTTGGAAAGTATACCCAGTTCTAGCATTATCTGCAATAACCTACAATCTGCAATAGCTGAACCCAACACAGTCGAAGCCCTCATCAAAAAAGAATTAGATTCTGGATTCATGATTGGCCCTTTCGATTCTCCACCTTTTGAGTTATTTCGCATAAGTCCTATCGGAGTAGCCACCAGAAAATTTTCCGGAAAAAAGC
>NW_015505956.1:135068-135525 GCF_001515645.1 Sinocyclocheilus grahami
TCACAATCGCATCAAACTTGTTAGATTCTAACCATTGCAGCAAGCGGGATTTGCTTTCGCTCCTAGGCCACCTGAATTATGCCATGCGCATAATTCCCCAAGGCCGGCCTTTCATTTCCCACCTGCTAACTCTCGCTACTTCAGCCTCTGATCTGGAGGAAATAATTCACCTAAGCCAACCATGTCGGGCAGACTTGAAATTATGGATCACCTTCTTAAAGAGTTGGAACGGCATAACCTTCTTCTACGATGATTTTCTGTCCCGACCTTGCGACATCTCCTTATTCACTGACGCTGCCACCTCCACTGGTTTTGGTGGTTTCTACAGAGGACGGTGGTTCGCCTCAACCTGGCCTCCTGAGCTCACTGACACAAGCCAAACCACCAAATCAACTGCCCTTTTTGAGCTATACCCCATAGTAGTAGCAGCCTATCTATGGGGCTCTGAATGGTCAAC
>NW_015505956.1:135902-145622 GCF_001515645.1 Sinocyclocheilus grahami
CATCAAACAAAGCAAAACTGACCAACTGAAACACGGCCATTCAATCTTCATCTTCAATTTGCCAACCCCCATCCAACCATATCAGTCCATAGCCCTTTTTCTTCACCAGAGGAAATCCCAAATTACCTCTTCTCTTGACCCTCTTTTTACCGATGATAAAAACCTTCCTGCCTCCAGACATTGGTTCCAAAATAACCTCAAAGCCATCCTCAGCAGATCCGGCATCCCAACTAAACATTTTTCTTCCCATTCGTTCCGCATTGGGGCAGTCACCACAGCAGCACAGAGGGGACTTTCCGAACACCAAATCAAAATGCTGGGCCGATGGACGTCTCATACCTTCGAAACATACATTCGTTCTGATCTTCACCACATTAGACAAGCTCACCAAACACTAGCATCTTTCTGAGTCCGGACCGCATCCCCCCTACTATTCCGCGCATTTCTGCTTACTTAGTCCCGCAGGGCCCCTATTTCATCCGGATGCAGCGAGAGCTCCCCCTTTTCGAATTGGTGTGAGCTACCACTCCTGGAATGGGCTCTCCCATTCGAATCGCCGCGTGGGTTCCCCATCCAGATGCCGTCCAGGCTCTCCCATTCGAATCGCAGTGAGGGCTCTCCCGTTTGATTGCGATTGAGATCTCCTTTGATACATATAGGGAGCTCTCTCCTTCAAATGCGCGGGAGCTCTCCCGGTCGAATCGCAGTGTGAGCTTTCTGTTCGGGCGCAGTGGGGGCTCCCCCTTTCCGAATCGCCATGTGATCCTCCATGTTATTAACTATGGGGGCTCTCCCGTTGATACTCCCGCAGGAGTAATTCCAGGAAAGTCACTGCCGCAGCAGTGCAGCAGTAAGATGCTCTTTAATTAAAGTTCCAAAGCCCCATCTCTCACCATCATCATTAGTATAGCTTAAAAATTTCACTCCTTTTGGGGGGGTATCACCATTATTCTTCAAGTACTTGGGTATCCCGTATACTTAAACCCTCAGATATGTTGATCTCGCTAAACTCAACTTGCTGTCCCAAATTTATTTCTGCACTTTTGGGGGGTATATCAGAGCTCGAGTTGAAGCTGCTTCATCGAGCCCCTCACCAGGGGACAGCAAGCCATATAAGTTTACACACAAATTCCTTAAAGATTATATGGGCAAACGAACTCATTAAATGAAGTTCCTTAACGTAAGTTAGGGAGGAGCGAGCCCATCTAATCTTTCAATCAACAGCCAGAGTATATAAGCAGCTGCTTACCTCTCTCCAGTCGCAGCTGTTCCAGCATCCCTCCACCTCCCCAAAACTCCACCTTCATCTTAGGTACCTTGCCCTTCGTAATCATCCTATATCAAGTCCCTGGGGGTATATCAGAGCTCGAGTTGAAGCTGCTTCATCGAGCCCCTCACCAGGGGACAGCAAGCCATATAAGTTTACACACAAATTCCTTAAAGATTATATGGGCAAACAAACTCGTTAAATATCCAGAATTCATTGTCAGTGAGGTGTAGCTAGCTAGTAACCAATAACTTACATTCTGATGGTATGTCCCTAGTGAAAAATAAATATACTAAAATGTATTTGAAATACATTTATTTCATGCTAAGTATACTACAAAGACATTTACATATTTATGTACTTAATAAAAATATAAGAAAAAATTACTCCTCATCATCCTGTTCAAAAGATTACACCCCCCGGCTCTTAATGCATCGTGTTGCCTTCTTGAGCATCAGTAAATGTTTTCACCTTTTGTAATTGTTATGTATGAATCCCTCAACTGTCCTTAGAGTGAAAAGGTGGATCTCAAAATCATACAGTCACTGATGGAAAGGGTTCAGATATGCAGAAAATGCTGGAAAACCAAAGAATGTGCAGAAGCTGGAGGATTTTTCTGAAGAACAACAGGCAGTGGAACTGCTCAGGACCAACACGGGACTCCTGAACAACTATCACAAAACATAAAAACAGTCGTGGATCATCCAAGAAATTACGCACAGTATTAAGATTTAAGGGTATGTAAACGTTTGAATGGGGTCATTTTTATAAATAAAGTTATTATTTTGTCTTGTGCAGTATATATAAACATCTGTTATGTGAAATAGCTTATTCAAGACAGTACTAAATATAAAAATAACATGCAATTTTTATGATCCCTTTTATTTTGTTAAAATTATGAACATTTTGCATATTCTGCAAAGGGTATGTAAACTTATGTGCACAACTGTATATCATCCAGTTACTACAACTTTACTTGCAAAGAAAGTCAAAGGGGTCTAAATGAGGTTTGAGTGAGGGGTCTTTTGATATTTTGACACACATTCTTCAAAAAATTTAAAAATATTGTGTTTTTCACATTGTGTTATTTGTGTTAACCATCAAATAGCATGTGTTAAATAGTTTTGTCTTACTGTTAATCAGCACGCCCTGCAGACTGAACTGCACGGCAACAGCTGTCTACACTGTTTAAATCAGAAGTGCAGTGTCTCGAGAAACGTCTTTAAAAGTTTAACTTCTTTACACTTAATGCATTAAAAGCTCCCCACCCCAGTTCTGTTCCAATCTTATACTGTATGCAACTTCACAATTATAATGCACATAATCGCTATTTCAAGTTAAATTAAGCTAAAAACATTAATATCGATAAACACTATTTAAAATTCACATAAACAGCATCTTCTCCTGAAATCCCCAGTGGTGATCCATTACACATTGTTTGGCATGCTTCTTGAGTGTGGAAGAGAGCTCTGTCCCCACCTACATTTCCTTGAAAATTGAACCTGCACGTTACTAGTCTGACTCCCTAACCATTAGGCCACAACTGCCCCTATGTAATTGAACCTTCCCTTAATTATTCATCACTTTAACAGTGAAGGAAGTGCTCTTTGTATGCTTATCTCTCTGTTCTGCTGTCATTGTGTTCATATATGTCTTTACAGATGTTGGAACGTAACTGGTTGACCATTAGAGATGAAGCACTGTCAGTGTTAGATAGCAACAGTGGGCAGTTCTTGCCTGAAGATGAAAATCTGAGAGAGACAGGAGACTGGGGCCAGTTTACACTGTGGCAGCAGGGTAAAATATATAATTAATATATAATATCCACCAACATGTACCTTACATTTACCAACAAATTCCTTATATAATTACACTGGATATACATCCATCCATTTTTCAACTGCTTGTCCTATGTAGGGTCACAGGGATGATAGCGCCTAACTTGGGATTTTTGTTTTTAGTGGTTTTTACTTCTTTAAGTTGTAGTCACATTTACCGTTGCTGTGCAAAATTTTGCATCCAAAATACCAATATTCCAATAGGAATCTGTGCGATCAGGAGTGAATTCACAGCATTGACCACTGAAAACCTGCTTAATTTAACACTAACCGCCACGGGGTAAATTTTACCCGTGGCTGTTTTTCAAATGTACATAGCCTAACAGATATTAAATATCCCAGTCATTGACTTTTACTAAAATTATGTAATTTGCAATCCAATGTTGTTAAAAATTATTTAGATAAAACCAGATCAAAAAACGGGGCATTTATACCTATAAGCAGAGGCGGGTCACATTTACCCGCTAAATAATGCATGTATTTTCGCGCTGTCATTTTCTTGCTGCTTATGTTTTAACATTGTACATTTCTAAGCTACACCTTTCACTCACTGATTTAGCGGTTATGAGTTTCATAAATAAAGTCAAAATAAAGGCGATTTATGGAAGCAGAAGCTAGAAGTTTAGTTAGAAACACTAAATGCCATGAGTGATGGAGAGTCTGATGGTAAGTTATGCGTCCTGGGTCGGCTCAGCATCTGACGGCTCATCTGACAGTGATCTAGATATTATATTTACATGTTTTAGCCTCCGGTTACTCTAATTGGTCAAACTTTGGTTTAATTATTTAATTTTTGTCTTTCCATATCGTTTATTGTTCGCTACTGTTTTGCTATTCTAGTCTGGCCGTTTCCTGAATAAAAAAAAATCAGATCTATGATGTAATGAATAAAACCATTTTTTTGATTACCCAAATTTTAATGGTGTTGTTCTCTTATTAAATTATAAATGATAGAACTAAACAAATTAATAAATATTTAGGTGAAGCTGTGCACTTGAATTTTTCATCGCATCATCCTATGCAGTGTGGTGAATTATTATTGCTCATTATTACCAATACCTTCTAATTTCCATTGTCAGTGCAGACTTTTTTTTTTTTTTTAGCTTAGGCAACTGACCATTATGGATTAGTGTAGCCTGCATTAAAAAGTCTTGGACATAAAACAACAGGATAAAAATATAATTGATGACTAGACACAATCATTTCATGACTCTAGACACTTCTTTGTGAAGACAGTAGCATAACACAGTGAAATAATATGTTCTTTAGCCATATAAATACAGTTGCCATGTGCGTGGGTAAAATTTACCCTCTGGCACTTTTAGGTTTACACTTTGTGAACAGTTCTTAATACATCTCTATGCTATGTACAATACACAATTAACCTTTTTTGATTGTGCAATTTCTCTGCAATTAAGCTAATGTGACCACAACTTAATTCAGGAAATAGCAAAAAAAAAAAAAAAAAAAGCAAATTTTTTTTAATTGAGAAAATAATTTTACGTGTAATCCACATGTTTTTTCAGCTACAAGTGAAAACAGAGTCACTTCCTTTAGCCACCTAGTGTGAATTTCTTTGAATTTGCTTGTCTTAGGTGGTGTTACAGCGTTTTTCTGTATCTAATACTGAGACACTTTTGGGGAAGACACATAATGTGTATACAAGTTTTACTCTTTCTCATGTCGAAAGGTTGCTTCTTCATGTCGCTATG
Organism: Sinocyclocheilus grahami; assembly: GCF_001515645.1. NCBI lineage: Eukaryota > Metazoa > Chordata > Actinopteri > Cypriniformes > Cyprinidae > Sinocyclocheilus > Sinocyclocheilus grahami. Next base: position 140,720 of record NW_015505956.1, read on the forward strand.
TCCCAAAAACCTGTGCTTTGCTGGAACATTACCCAGAGGCCACTAGCTGCAAAAGAGGCCAGGTCAGTCCCCAAAAATCAGTTATAGCTAAGTTCCTCTTGCCTAGCTGTACTTTTAATTTAGTTTCACCATGTCTCCTTTTTACAATGCTTATTTCTGTTTATTAACTGTTGCCTAATTATTTAAATCTTCCTTTTTTTAGATAAAATTTTCAGTAATGCAAGCTGGTAGTCATGTATGGCCTCACACTGGTCCCACCAACTGTCGTCTACGAATGCATCTAGGCCTCATCATCCCTTCTAAGGGATGCAGGATTCGCTGTACAAACCAAACAAGGTCAGTTAAATCATAGAAACACAAGTTTACACTCATTGAGTAAAACTGCATTGATTACAAAACTTTTAAAATGTTTCAGGGAACACTATTGACAGCTCCATTTCCACTCCAACTTGGTTACAGGGTTTTAAAGGGGTCATATGATGCAATTTCAAAATTTCCTTTCTCTTTGGAGTGTTACAAGCTGTTCGTGCATAGAGAAGATCCCTAAAGTTGCAAAGACTAAAGTCTCAAACCCAAAGAGATTTTTAAAAAAGTTAAGACTTGTCCACGCCCTCCTAAAACGCCTCGTTGAAACATGCCCCCACATGTCTCTATATCACTACGTGGGAAGATTTGCATAACACCGCCCAAATGTACATGCAAAGAAAGAAGGCATAACTTTTATTTTCGCTGTAGTATTGTTGTTGCCGCCGCCGCCGCATGCCTAGAGCATGTTTCCTTGTGCTGGTCGCTGAGGAAATACATCAACTTCGCGCTGTGGATCGCCGGATCAGCTTTCACCGCGGACGAAGCGCAGTCCAGCCCAGGGTCGTCACATGTGGTTGCCGCAAGCCAGCCGGCCGCTCCTCACCCAAGCCCGCTGTGTGTTTCATTGTGAAAGTGAAACTACTTTGTTTGGCCTTCCAAAAGAGGACACAACTAGAAATCAGTGGTTAAGTTGTATTTACAACACTGTTCCAGAACAGTTCAACCCAAATATTCAGATGTGTGCAGCGCATTTTGTGGAAGACTGTTTCCTGAACCTGCAGAGTAGCCTACTATGCCTATTATGTCCCCACTGGATGCAACAAATGCCTAGTTTGTAATGGGTTTTATTGGTGTTGTCTCATCGCGCCGGGGCACGGCATCACAGTAAGGTAAGGGGCGTAACATTTCTGTCACGCACTTGAGGAATTCGGCCAATCACAACGCACTGGATAGCTGGCCAATCAACGTACACTTCACTTTTCAGAAAGATGAGCTTTGTAAAAATCAACGCTTTTCAGAAAGGCGGGGCATAGAGGAGCAACAATAATGTACATTATGTGGAAAATAATGTGTTTTTTTAACCTTAAACCGCATAAACACATTGCATTACACCAAATACACGACATAATGTTCTTTTTAGCAACATCATATGACCCCTTTAAATTAACACTTGGCAAGCATCAAATGTGAATAAAATTGGCGAGTAGACAAACCTTGGATAGTTGGCCTATTTTATATTGTTTGATTGATTGATTGATTGATTGATTGATTGATTGATTGATTGATTGATTGGGGATTAATATGTGGCATGGCTTTTATTAATTAAAAATTGATTCAGTGAATGTTGATTCTCTTTCAGGGAGTGAGAAGAAGGAAAAGTGTTAATATTTGACGACTCATTCGAGCATGAAGTCTGGCAGGAAGCAGAAAGCTACAGACTCATCTTCATTGTGGATGTCTGGCACCCAGAACTCACCCAATTACTGAGGCAGACTCTGTCACCAATATAGAAGATTTGTCCAAAAACGTGAGTTTTGAAAAGTAGGTCGACAGCCAATCGGAGTGACAGATTTACTGTTCTAAGCCAATCACAGATTTCATAAATCACAAATATTGTCACAATGTCTGGTTGTGGTGTCCTGAACTGGCCACTTGAGGGCACTCTCCCGTTTTTATGTTATATGTGTTGAACTCCATTTCCCATAGTCCCTTGCTTGTCATTCTGTCTGATCATGAGCACCTGGCTATCAGTTCCGATCATTTTCACCTGTTAGTCATTTACTCTTTATGCCATCTATATATACCATGCTCACTCTGTCTGTCACTGCTGCTATATTGTATTTGTCTTCCCATGTCTTCTTGATGTTATCTGGAGTTCACCACATATAACATAAAAACGGGAGAGTGCCCTCAAGTGGCCAGTCCAGGGCACCACAACCAGACACTGTGACAAATATTAATTGTGCTGTCCTGTGGTGCAGATTACAAGGGAATGTGAATGTATAAGTCTTATGATTGATAGTTGTAAATAATATGTGATTTATGAAGAACATAGAGGATGGATTTAGAAGTTCAAGGGTTTTAAATGGATGGCCTATGTAACTTTATGTTACGTTAAATTTGGATATTCTACTTGTGGGAAGAAAATGTTAGTTGAATGTGTTATCAGTAGATGTGGTTACCTCTGGGTGTAGGTAAGGTTGTGTGTGTGTTAATGGTGTAGTGTATGTGTGGTCAGATCTGTTTCAGTCTGTGTTGTCTCCCCCCTTTTCTTGTATGTCAGTGAAGACGGGCTCTCTGCATCCTTGGCTTAGATGAGGGCGTGTCCATGATCTAATGGGGGTCAGTCCAGCAAGGCAGGAAGTTCTTTAGCAGACAGTCGGAGCTACCAGCTGCCTTCTGGTTGTGGCAGACTTTCTGACCTTCTGTGCTTGGGTGGTTGCTGTTGCACAGACAGGAATGTGGTTCTTGGAGTTGGAGTTAACTTGACAGTTTGTTAGTGAGCGGTGGGTGACTGAGGTGATGTTCTTTGGTACCTCAGAGTTTTCATCAACAGTTGGCCGTGAGAGACTTGCTCGTTCTGGGTGGTTGTTGAACAGGTGCTTGTCATCTCTGATGTGGTGTACCAGGTGATCACCGGCCTTCTGTTCTGTCACTGGTCACAGTGAGCATGACTCAACTTTGTGGTCATCCATGTTCAGCTTTTCTTGAAGGAACTCTTTCATTTGTCTCATGACTTGTTCCATGTCGTCTGAGGGTAAGCTGTCTTGCTCTTCTGCATACTCAGCACTGTGCATGTCTGAGTGGTACTGAGTTGGGTTTTGTTGTCGCTTACTCACACAAGTTGTTCTTGGATGAGTCAGGCGATTACCTTTGGATTTCTGGTTAGGTTTCCAGTTGTTCCTATCTTTTGAGTTTCTTGAGAAGCGTGGCTGTTCCCATGGATTTTTCCAGCGGCTGGGCTTGTAACTATCGTGGGCGTGGGGGTCACGTTCTCTGTGCTCTTGATGGAAGACTCTGTTTCGTACCTCAGGACTGGACGTGGCTCTAAGGAGGTATAACCTGTCTCGTTCAGTCACACGAGGTCTCATTTCCAGATGTGGCCCTCTGCAGAGTTTGGATTGAAACTGCTGATGGTTTTAGACAGCTTGTTGAGGTCTTTGATGGTCATCCCATGTGCAGCTCCAAGGTCTGCTTGGATGGGAGGTATTCTTTCGTTGGCAGGAAAGGGTTGTGTGGCGAAGGCAGGTGAGGTTTTGGGTTGTGGCCCTTCGCGCCTTTCGTCATATGCCAGTTCTTGGATATGGGACTCTGCTCTGCTCAGCAGTGGTGAGGCTGAGAGATGCTTCTCTTTTCTTGGCTCTTGTTTCAGCTCATAAGCATCTTTGAGTTCTTTTCTGACCATGTAGAGCTCATCGTTGGTATCGTCTAGTTGTTGGGTCAGATTGTCCATTTCAGTTCTATACCTTTCAAGGTGGTCTTTCAAGGTACTGATTTCAAAATTCTTGTTTCTGATGTCATTCTTGGCTTTCTCTAGTAGCTGTTCAGCATACTGGAATTTAACATTATTCAAATAGCAGCTTTATGCTGCAGTTAGGGGAAACAGTGATAACGATCTCAGCAGATCTTTAAATCTCTGTGCCAGTTCCTCTGGACACGTAAACAACAGGTTTTCTTCGCCGTTGGTGCAAAGTTAATATTCACTTACACGCAGTGTTAAGTGAAATTAAATTTACTTTGTGAACAGACACAGGCAGGCAAGCATTATTCTCGTAAAGTTTAACTCAGGGAGTCGAATAACATGGCATGACAATGGGACACGCATTGGCAAATCAAACTATGAATAATAAGGCTTTGATAAATAGATTGAGGAACACACTCAAAACTATTCTTTATCCACCGATTTATTTCCCTTTTAACTACTGCAGTTTAGCTCCGTTCAGCTAACGGTGACTGAGATTCAGGGAGTATAGCGATTGAAAAACACTGGAACACGCAATGAAATCAATTCAGCTATAAAACAAGGCATTACAAGATTGAGGAACACGCTTGATTTCTACCTTATTGTATTATCTCAGATGTTAACCTCAAGTTACACTTACTGCAGTTTAATAATGAAGAGGCGGACTCGAGTTACAGCCTTCTCTGCATTCATTCAAGCGGTCGCGCGCTGCTTACGTCACACACGCAACACACACACACACCAGAAACTTCTCATCTTTCATCCGCAGCAATGAAAATATGAAATAACTTTGTTTATGCTCACAATTTAGGTTAATCTGCCCCGGATTCTCCACCATTAAATGTAAGGGAAACAGGTCAATTTAGCTCAAAGGGAATCATTTAAGATTTTAAAGGGAACTCCACCATTAATATGTAAGGGAATTAGGACAGAATCACTGTTTTACGGCTGATCACTGAGACGGCCAGCGATTCAGTGAACGAGCCGTATGACATCAATTCTGCAATGTAAAACAAGGCATTACAAGATTGAGGAACACGCTTGATTTCTACCTTATTGTATTATCTCAGATGTTAACCTCAAGTTACACTTACTGCAGTTTAATAATGAAGAGGCGGACTCGAGTTACAGCCT
>NW_015505956.1:145969-147782 GCF_001515645.1 Sinocyclocheilus grahami
TTTCTCCTCATGGTTTTGGAGGAGATGGCGTGTAAGCCAGAGCAGGCTCAAAACTAAAGAAGCATGATTTAAAAGAAAAACAACAAGGCTCGAAAGGGCAAGGAAGAGCGTGAGAGAGAGACAAAAAGCAAAGTTTGATGGTGGTTCTAGTATTTAAACCAGGCTGTTTAACACACCCCAAATGGTGTTTTGACAAATTAGATGTCGTGTTTGCTTGGGGTGTTGTATATTCCTCCTCCCCATTCATAAATCAACTGTTATCTCATTATTCACATGATCCGCGTTTTTCCCGCTCTGGCAGAGTATACATTTGGACATGATTTCTATAACAAGAATATGATACATTTGACAACGAAGTGATTAGAATAAACGTTTCAAGCATGAATTCTCAAACTCACACATACCAAACCTGAATACGAACCACTAAGCGATTCAATAGTTATTAAAAATACATACACAATAAATGATTAAGACCTGATAAGTCACATGTGGGTTACATACATGATATGGAGTTATATAGAAATGATTAGTCTCCTCAACCACCACCAGTGTGCAGCATCCACCTGGATGATGCGACGGCAGCCACAGGACAACAGCGCCAGTGCGCTCACCACACACCAGCTACAGGTGGAGAGGAGAGAGAGTCATAGAGTCAATCAAGTGGATGGGAATTATTAGGAGGCCATGATAGACAAGGGCCAGTGGTGGCAATTTGGCCAGGATTGGCAAGGGTTACACCCCTACTCTTTACGAGAAGTGCCATGGGATTTTTAATGACCACAGAGAGTCAGGACCTCGGTTTAACGTCTCATCCGAAGGATGGTGCTTTTTTGACAGTGCAGTGTCCCCATCACTATACTGGGGCGTTAGGACTCACACAGACCTCACTAACACCTCTTCCAGCAGCAACCTAGTTTTCCCAGGAGGTCAACCATGTTGGTGCTCTATCTATGTCAGTCAAACAAAATGAATTTATGAGTTTATCATACTTTATCATAGTGTAAAAATCAGAAAACAGTAGCTTTTGTATCAGTTTTTTGTCTTGACAATCTAAGGCCCGGTTTCACAGACAGGGCATAGGTTAAGCCAGGATTAGGCCATAGTTAAGTTAGAACATTTAAGTAGTTTTTATAAACATACCTTAGATAAAAAACACTACTAGTGTGCATCCTTAGACAAAACAATGAAACGGACACATTTTAAGATGAGTCAGTGCAAGTTTCTTTCAGTTAAAACAGCTCAGATATGCATTTTAGCCTGGGACTAGGCTAAAGCCTTGTCTATGAAACCGGGGGCATATATAATGGAGAAGATGAGAAATATAATGAAGAAGATGAGAAAGTAGTGAAATTACAAGGGGAAGTATCAAGAAGTTGACATGTCATAAACACTGACATTTAAAGGGGTCATATGATGCGATTTCAATGTTTCCTTTCTCTTTGGAGTGTTACAAGCTCTTGGTGCATAAAGAAGATCTGTAAAGGTGCAAAGACTAAAGTCTCAAATCCAAAGAGATATTCTTTATAAAAGTTATGAGTCAACCACGCCTACCTAAAACGGCTCATTCTAACAAGCCACCACGTCTACGTTACAATGTGGGAAGATTTGCATAACGCCACCCAAATGTTCACGCAAAGAAAGAAGGCGTAACTTTTATACTCGCTGTAGTATTGTTGTTGCCGCCGCGGCCATGTCGTGAAGGCGCTGTGTGTTTCGTTGTGAAAGTGAAACTACTTTGTTTGGCCTTCCAAAAGAGGACGATATCCACATCGTCATGCCTAGAGCTGATCCGTGCTGGTCGCTGAGGAAATAC
>NW_015505956.1:147908-151977 GCF_001515645.1 Sinocyclocheilus grahami
GCTTTCACCGTGGACGAAGCGGAGTCCAGCCTGGGGTCGTCACATGTGGTTGCCGCAAGCCCGCCGGCCACTCCTTCGTCGAAACCGCTCTCAAGTCTGCCGGCCGTTCCTCACTTTAGCCCGCCGGTCGCCGCTCACTCTAGCCCACGGCACCGGTCTCCGCTCACTCTAGCCCGCGGCACCGGCCTCCACTCACTCAAGCCCGCCGTGTGTGACACTGTGTGTTTCGTTGTGAAAGCGAAACTACTTTGTTTGGCCTTCCAAAAGAGGACACGACTAGAAATCAGTGGTTAAGTTGTATTTACAACACTGTTCCAGAACACTTCAACCCAAATATTCAGATGTGTGCAGCACATTTTATGGAGGACTGTTTCCTGATCCTGGGAGAGTAGACTACAATGCCGGCTGTTCTGACTCACAGACTGTAAGTATGTTTTCATATTTAAAGGATTTGCCACTGATGATTCAAACGCAAGTTTTGAGCAGTGTAGCATAGAGCTTGTTGTTTGTCATTTCTCCGATCATAAATGCAGACATGGTTTTATGTTTGCAACGCAACACGTTAAAAGACAGTATAAGTCATTATAATCCGTAATTATGTCCCCACTGGATGCAAAAAATGCCTTTTTATAATGGGTTTTAATATTTTTGTCTCGTTGCTCCGGCCAGGACAAGGCATCACAGTATGGTAAGGGGCATAACATTTCCGTCACACGTTTGAGGTATTCGGCCAATCACAATGCACTGGATAGCTGGCCAATCACAGCACACCTCACTTTTCAGACCGATGAGCTTTGTAAAAATCGATGCGTTTCAGATAGGCGGGGCATAGAGGAAAAACAATAATGTACAGTATGGGGAAAATAATGTGTTTTTTGAACCTTAAACCATATAAACACATTTCATTACACCAAATACACAAAATAATGTTCTTTTTAGCAACATCATATGACCCCTTTAATACATTAATACTAATAGTAAGTTTAACCGATGTTTTGCTGATGCAAACGGGTAAATAATGTTTTTTTTTTGTGTGTGTGTGTTTTTCTTAAAATAAAGATAACTTTTTATTTTTTACTTAGCAGGAGATTCACACTGGAATCAAATATCCACACATGAATCTGGATGATGCACATTTTCATTTAGTATACAGACGTTTATTCAAAATGTAGATAGATATTTACAGAGGATATTAATTAAATATCCTCCTGAAATTTTCTGTTGATGAAGCATACTGCCTTATACAATTTCATGTAATCACCTAAAATAGATCTTGTTAATGAAAACTGCTCAAACACACAAGCTTTATTCACACAGTCTTTTTGTTAAATGGAGACAACATCACAGAATGACCAAAGTTTAAAATAAATCGAGACATTTTTTTAGTTTACTGGCTGCGTTTGAGAACTCCATTAACCACCCAATGACAGTTCAGTAAGCTTTAAATCTTGATGAACAAAGTGACAGACAGCAACAAGGCCTCTCAGTGTAGCAATTTGATTGGCTATTTAGGCTGTCAATCATATTTGGAAAAAGAGCAGCATAAATGTTCTGCTAGATGTCTCCTATCTCTTAGTGTTAAACTGCTATGAAAATAATTTAGTAATTTTTCAGTGCACGATTTGAGTTAAAGTGAGGTCACCAGCAGTTCTTCTGATTAACTGCTTTAACTTCTAGACTAAAGTAGATTAGTTTGGGATTAAGGCAATTATTTATTCCACCCTCTTGGGATCTTGTTAATGGGGAATATCTCAAATTGTTCACATGATTGTTTACAGCCCACTTATAAAGTTCACAGACTGGGTACGCTTGTCTTGTTAGAAGCAAGTATTCATGAGCAGTGCTGTACAGTATACAATATGTGCATATGTGTATGTGAATGGCTCCTTGTTGGTTTTTTCCGGAACAAAGACACAGCCTTGTCTTCTTTGCTGTAAAACCATTTCATAGGGCAAGCCTTTTTCTTCGCTATTCTGTTTCTGCTGTTTTGTGAAAAATGTTTTCCCACTGACTAACTTCACAACAGCTTCAGTTTGTCACCAGTGCCAGTTAGACAACGGAACAAATGACTTTAATCATTTGTCCCAGTATGCATACTTATCCCATTCACTTTTTCTGATTTTAAACTGATTTAATAGAAATGGATTATACAATGGATTTTTAAATATTTATTCATGTGCTTTTCCCCCCATCTTCAATATCTTTGAATATAACCAGTAATATAATGAAATGGCTATACATAATTACAATAATTATCTATTTCATAGTTTTTATTCTTTGCAACAGATGGTCCTGGTATAACTTATCAGTTTAAGAGCAGTGGTTAATTTTACAGCCTCTTATTTGCTGCCCTGCAGCAGTCACCATCATTCACTTTGACAAAAAAGAGCAGGATATATATATATATATAGTACGGCCCCTCATACTTTCCATTTCCTATTTGCATTAGTTCTTAAAGCAAATTAAAGACCCCATGAAATCAGAAAATGGGGTTTCTGGCTTTCAGTCTGTTTATTTTGTGGTAATCTGTATGCTAGACAAAATTAATTTCTCCTTAGGGAAAACACCCAAAAATATTGATGATTTATATTCAGTGCTGGGAAGATTACGTATAAAGTGTAGTTGGTTGCTGCTTGTAAATTGCATGAGAAAAATTGCAGTTAGTAATGTAATCTATTAGATTAGACATTTTAGGTAATTGCTTAGGGATAAAAACAATCAAAATAAAACACTTGAACACAAAAAAAAAGATATATAAAATATAGGTAACACTTTACATTAAGGTTCCCTTTATAAAGGGTTTATAGAGGTGTTGATAAATGACTAATAACTCACTTACAAATGCATTATAATTGATAAGCAGCTATAAATGCATTAGTAAAAGGGTGATTTTAATGCAATACCTGCCAAATAGTGAGCCATTTTTAACTCGCATGTTATAAATGCTTAACAAATATAGTAAATTTATTCATACGTATTTCACTCAAAACCAGATTCCTGATTTTATTCATGATGCAGCAAAAATGTATTATTATAGCAAGACTGAAGGGTGTTGTATTTATGGTTTTCTCATTTATATATCATGACTCATGTCACTTTTCTTACAATGTTTCTTACCAGAATCTACTCTGTACCATACCCATGATTCTCCACAAAAGTTAATGATGCCTATCCACAGCAATGATTAGAAACCAATATATATATTTTTTATCAAGATGAAATGATTAAATCTTGAGTTTTATTTTGGTGGAAAAATCATAAAAGCACAACCATGACTTGATGAGATATTAATATTGACAAATTTAATTTCAATATTACCTGTGAACCTTAATGTAATTAGTAATTAATGATTTATAAACGTTAATAACTTGTGAAAGTGCACCTTAATGTACCGTGAACATCTGTCAACCAGTTATTAATGAGTTATAAATGTTAATAACATCTAAAAGTGAACCTTAATGTAAAGTGAGCACCTGTGAACCATTTATTAATGAGTTACAAATGTTAGTAACCTGTGAAAGTGAACCTTAATGTAAAGTGAGCACCTGTGAACCATTTATTAATGAGTTACAAATGTTAGTAACCTGTGAAAGTGAACCTTAATGTAAAGTGAGCACCTGTGAACCATTTATTAATGAGTTACAAATGTTAGTAACCTGTGAAAGTGAACCTTAATGTAAAGTGAACACCTGTGAACCATTTATTAATGATCTATAAATGTTAGTAACCTCTGAAAGCGAACCTTAATGTAAAGTGAGCACCTGTGAACCATTTATTAATGATCTATAAATGTTAGTAACCTGTGAAAGCGAACCTTAATGTAAAGCGAACACCTGTGAATCATTTATTAATGATCTATAAATGTTAGTAACCTGTGAAAGTGAACCTTAATGTAAAGTGAACACCTGTGAACCATTTATTAATGAGTTACAAACGTTAATAACCTGTGAAAGCGAACCTTAATGTAAAGTGAACACCTGTGAACCATTTATTAATGAGTTACAAACATTAATAACCTGTGAAAGCGAACCTTAATGTAAAGTGAAAACCTGTAAACCATTTATTAATG
>NW_015505956.1:152043-156945 GCF_001515645.1 Sinocyclocheilus grahami
TACAAACGTTAATAACCTGTGAAAGCGAACCTTAATGTAAAGCAAAATTAGCTCAAAAGGGAAATGTATATAAATAATTACAATTAATTATGATTAATTACAATTATTTATATCAGCTGCCAGTAGTAACTTTAGCAGAATTAAATTGCCCTCAACTAATCTGTTCGTCCAGCGAACATTCAGTGTAAGTTCATATCAACTCTAGGAAAGGATCTTTTCGTGGCCACAGAAAATACTTTCATACAGTATTAACGCATTAGAGCATGTAGCAAGGATCAAAATGGTAAAGGGACATTAATTTGCAAGGCAGAATCAGAAACTCACGTAATTTGTGCACAAGAGTTTTACACTAACACAAACTAGTCTAACAAACAAACAATCACTTATACATGGGAAAGGGCAAATGAGATTTGATGGATGAAGCCATCAGGAAAAACCAGAGAATGAAGCTATCAAAAGAGTCAGTTAACCACCTGAGTGAAACCATCAGCGCCGTTTTAGAATGGGGTCTACAGCTTATACTAAACCTCTGTTTAGTTTAGTTAAATGTACGATACTTGCATTGCCTTGGTCATTGACGAGTGTCCGGATGCAGTCTCGGATGAAAGTCTTGATGGTTTGGAGGTTCGGTGGTGTAGGAGTCACGATCACGTTCTTCCGAGTTTGAAGAGTGATGAACTCCAAAAATATGTTATTCTGACTCTGTGGTGGTCGGGAGAGTTTTCTCCCAGATGAAGATGATGAAGAGCTAAGAGAGATCCAAGGATCGTTGGTGAATGTAAAGACAAGGCCGAAGCCTGGTGCAGACTTAAGGGTCGCAGAAGCATTCTAGCTCATATCCTCATCTTCTCAGAATCTAACAGAACTGCAGACTGACTGAGGCGGGTCACTGATGTGAGAGCTTTGTCTCTTATTGAGCTCACTTTAGAGTAGAGTCCATTTCATGGGCATTATGTGTCTGTTTTAGAGAGAATTGAGTAGAAGGAAGATTCTCTCTACTTTTAGGTCGTAAAAGTTTATTTGATCTGGCTGAGGGGTCCTGGTTGCCATGGTAACCAGGGGCCTGGTGTCGTTCACAGACATCCTGGCACCCAGTATGTTTATTGGGTGAGGGGTCTGTGACTATTTGTTAATCTAATGAATAATTGATTTGTTAAATATAATGAAAAATGGTGTGTCTGATTGGTCCAAATGCTACAAAAGTGAACACCTGTGAATCATTTATTAATGATTTATAAACGTTAGTAAACTGTGAAAGTGAACCTTAATGTAAAGTGAACTCCTGTGAACCATTTATTATTGATCTATAAACGTTAGTAACCTGTGAAAGTGAACCTTAATGTAAAATGAACACCTGTGAACCATTTATTAATGATCTATAAACATTAGTAACCTGTGAAAGTGAACCTTAATGTAAAATGAACACCTGTGAACCATTTATTAATGATCTATAAACATTAGTAACCTGTGAAAGTGAACCTTAATGTAAAATGAACACCTGTGAACCATTTATTAATGATCTATAAACATTAGTAACCTGTGAAAGTGAACCTTAATGTAAAATGAACACCTGTGAACCATTTATTAATGATCTATAAACATTAGTAACCAGTCAAAGTGAACTTTAATGTAAAGTGGACACAATAATAATTTATTTATTTATTGATTGATTGATTATTATTGCACACACAGAAAAAGTTAGAATTTTCTGGTGAAATAAATTGTATTGTTGTTGCACTACATCAGCAAACAACTTTCAACTTGAAACAAAAAGAATAATCTTTTCTTTTACAGCACACTGGAACATTACTGAGCATAACTTCACACAAAAAAGTGGCTTATAAAAGTAAACTCACATTATAACTAAGCATCAAATCTATACAACAAAAATATTTGATAAATGTAAAATCAATAAAGGCACCTAAATATTTTATCTAATTTAACAGTTTTGAGAAAATAATTAAATCAATGACTGAAAGCACCGTTATAGAACATTATCATATTAATAAGCAAACAGTAATTATTTTTTGATATCATGATAAAGCCCACTGTAACTTCAGTATTTGTTCATCCACACTTGCAGTAACATTACCTGCGTGCGAGCGAACCGTCCGTGGGAGTGCCAGAGTGGTTATTTATTTGTATGGTAATGAATTCAATTCAATTCAAGTTTATTTGTACAGCGCTTTTCACGATACAAATCATTGCAAAGCAACTTTACAGCAAATTAAGTTTCTACAATATTTAGTGGTAGCTTATCAGTGGTGACTGTCAGTTAATGTACATATGGCAGAAATGTACAGAAAAATCAATTAAAGACGTAATCAAACAGACGATGAACACTATTAACAGCAATTATTATATGATGCAATCAAACTTATAGCAAAATGTGGTAGTTCTGTATGTTGTTTCAGGGTTGGCATCATCTGAGGTCCTCTGAGGGGTTGGCATCATCTCTTCTGAGGTGTTCTGGATCCAGACTGAAGCTTGTGTAAATCCTCCCATGGCAAAAGCAGAGAAACAAAATTGATTTGTTTAACCCAATCTAAAGAATAATAATGTGCATTTGATCAGATATAACTGCAGTACAAGATTATGAGATGCATGATTTGAATGCTTGGCCAAAGAGATGTGTCTTTAATCTAGATTTAAACAGAGAGAGTGTGTCTGAACCCCGAACTTTATCAGGAAGGCTATTCCAGAGTTTGGGAGCCAAATGCAAAAAAGCTCTACCTCCTTTAGTGGACTTTGCCATCCTAGGTACTACCAAAAGTCCAGAGTTTTGTGACCTTAGGGAGCGTGATGGATTGTAGCGTGGTAGAAGACTAGTTAGGTATGCAGGAGTTAACCCATTAAGAGCCTTATAGGCAAGTAATAATATTTTTTAACTGATACGGAACTTAATAGGTAGCCAGTGCAGAGACTGTAAAATTGGGGTAATATGATCATATTTTCTTGACCTGGTAAGGACTCTAGCTGCTGCATTTTGGACTACCTGTAGCTTGTTTATTGAAGATGCAGGACAACCACCTAGCAGTGCATTACAATAGTCCAGTCTAGAGGTCATGAATGCATGAACTAGCTTTTCTGCATCAGAAACAGGTAACATGTTTCGTAACTTGGCAATGTTTCTAAGATGGAAGAATGCTGTTTTTGTAACATGGGAAATATGATTTTCAAAAGACAAGTTGCTATCTAATATAACACCCAGATTTTTGACTGTAGAGGAAGTAACAGTACATCCGTCTAGTTGCAAATATTTATAAATCAAATATGATTTAATAAATTGCATAAACAATTATGAACAAAACAGCATCATGCATTTATGTATAGCTTAAAGGGGTGGTTGATCAGCTTTTTTCAAAAGCTTGATTGTGTTTATGGGGTGCAGTGTAATATGTGTTTATGCTTCGTTTAAAAAAGAAAAAACGCATTATTTTCACATATTTTACCTTTATTCTACACTGCTGTTTGTCTGTTGAGTTCCTGGTTCTATGAAGCCCCTCCCTCAGAAATACGCAATGGGCTCTGATTGGTTAGCTTGCCCAGTGTATTTTGTGACTCGCTAACTGCCTAGTGCACATTGCCTGGAAACTGTATTTTCGGACTCGCTAATTGCCTAGTGCACATTGCCTGGAAACGTCACACCCCCTTACCATTACGGGTAGTTGCGTGTTACCGGGGGCAGGGTTTATTTAAACATCGGGGTTAGTGATGTCACAAACCCAGGAAGAAGCTCGTTGCAGTCCCTACCAGCCATTTTTTGTAGTCCTTAAACAGCGATTTCTTTAAAAGAAAATATCTCCCTTTGCATTGAACTCTGAGCGTCGTAACTTTGCAGACATTGTTTATGCTCTAACAGCAACATTACACACTAACTAAAGTTCAAAAAGTGAAATAATAATCAACCACCCCTTTAATACAAATAGCCAAAGCGCCGAAAACACGATTTCACGGATTTATTGCAAGTAATAAACCCAGAGTCCCAGAGTCCGGAAAGTCTGCTATATATGCTTTGAACTGTCACTTACCTGCTTGTTTGTTTATTTGCAATTAAACCTCCCAACCTCCCACACTTACATCTCCATTTCTGTGTGGTCTGTGACACAATACCAAACAGCACAAGATGGACTCAGTGGAGACTCTTTCACCATAATCCATTATCCTTTTTGCTCCGAAGCTAGTTCAGTCATCTTACAATGTCTGAAGGATGCCTTCACAAGTGCTTACTTCCTGGTCCATCTTTACCTGAATCTCCTGTTTTTCATAGAAGTTGATGCCTCCAACTCTGATGTTGGAGCAGTCCATTCTCAGTGGCAGGGCAATCCACCCAAGCTCCGTCCATGTGCCTTCATGTCCCCCAAGTTGTCCCTGGTGTAGCAGAATCATGACAACCAGGAGCTATTAACCAAAGAAGCAATTAGCTATTGGCAATTGAGAACTATTAGTCATCATGCGCTGAAAGAATAGCACCACTTGCTCAAAGGATCACGTCATCGTTTCAAGGTCATCACTGATCACCACAACCTGCCAGAAGCCCAGCGATTAAATCCTTGCCAGGCAAGGCACTTACGTTCATTCAGTGCTCTGACACAACCTTACGGACTTAATTTACTCTTCCCTTGGTACGGGACAACCTGGAATTCATCTGACCCTCTCGCTCCTGCAAGATAGGTACAGGTGTCCTCGTATTTCCAAGTGTAGGGATGTGACCAGACAAACATTTGGGAGATACTGCTTGAAGTCAATATAAGAGTTTTTATTGGCTCTTGATTTTTCTTTTGCTTGCATTTTCAAAGTAACAAACCAGAAAAAAAAAAAAAAAAAATATAAATAAATAAATAAGATATATATATATATATATATATATATATATATATATATATATATATATATATATAT
>NW_015505956.1:160933-169258 GCF_001515645.1 Sinocyclocheilus grahami
GACTCTAGCTGCTGCATTTTGGACTACCTGTAGCTTGTTTATTGAAGATGCAGGACAACCACCTAGCAGTGCATTACAATAGTCCAGTCTAGAGGTCATGAATGCATGAACTAGCTTTTCTGCATCAGAAACAGGTAACATGTTTCGTAACTTGGCAATGTTTCTAAGATGGAAGAATGCTGTTTTTGTAACATGGGAAATATGATTTTCAAAAGACAAGTTGCTATCTAATATAACACCCAGATTTTTGACTGTAGAGGAAGTAACAGTACATCCGTCTAGTTGCAAATATTTATAAATCAAATATGATTTAATAAATTGCATAAACAATTATGAACAAAACAGCATCATGCATTTATGTATAGCTTAAAGGGGTGGTTGATCAGCTTTTTTCAAAAGCTTGATTGTGTTTATGGGGTGCAGTGTAATATGTGTTTATGCTTCGTTTAAAAAAGAAAAAACGCATTATTTTCACATATTTTACCTTTATTCTACACTGCTGTTTGTCTGTTGAGTTCCTGGTTCTATGAAGCCCCTCCCTCAGAAATACGCAATGGGCTCTGATTGGTTAGCTTGCCCAGTGTATTTTGTGACTCGCTAACTGCCTAGTGCACATTGCCTGGAAACGTCACACCCCCTTACCATTACGGGTAGTTGCGTGTTACCGGGGGCAGGGTTTATTTAAACATCGGGGTTAGTGATGTCACAAACCCAGGAAGAAGCTCGTTGCAGTCCCTACCAGCCATTTTTTGTAGTCCTTAAACAGCGATTTCTTTAAAAGAAAATATCTCCCTTTGCATTGAACTCTGAGCGTCGTAACTTTGCAGACATTGTTTATGCTCTAACAGCAACATTACACACTAACTAAAGTTCAAAAAGTGAAATAATAATCAACCACCCCTTTAATACAAATAGCCAAAGCGCCGAAAACACGATTTCACGGATTTATTGCAAGTAATAAACCCAGAGTCCGGACTTTGAGAAAGTCTGCTATATATGCTTTGAACTGTCACTTACCTGCTTGTTTGTTTATTTGCAATTAAACCTCCCACATCTGGGTTCTTACATCTCCATTTCTGTGTGGTCTGTGACACAATACCAAACAGCACAAGATGGACTCAGTGGAGACTCTTTCACCATAATCCATTATCCTTTTTGCTCCGAAGCTAGTTCAGTCATCTTACAATGTCTGAAGGATGCCTTCACAAGTGCTTACTTCCTGGTCCATCTTTACCTGAATCTCCTGTTTTTCATAGAAGTTGATGCCTCCAACTCTGATGTTGGAGCAGTCCATTCTCAGTGGCAGGGCAATCCACCCAAGCTCCGTCCATGTGCCTTCATGTCCCCCAAGTTGTCCCTGGTGTAGCAGAATCATGACAACCAGGAGCTATTAACCAAAGAAGCAATTAGCTATTGGCAATTGAGAACTATTAGTCATCATGCGCTGAAAGAATAGCACCACTTGCTCAAAGGATCACGTCATCGTTTCAAGGTCATCACTGATCACCACAACCTGCCAGAAGCCCAGCGATTAAATCCTTGCCAGGCAAGGCACTTACGTTCATTCAGTGCTCTGACACAACCTTACGGACTTAATTTACTCTTCCCTTGGTACGGGACAACCTGGAATTCATCTGACCCTCTCGCTCCTGCAAGATAGGTACAGGTGTCCTCGTATTTCCAAGTGTAGGGATGTGACCAGACAAACATTTGGGAGATACTGCTTGAAGTCAATATAAGAGTTTTTATTGGCTCTTGATTTTTCTTTTGCTTGCATTTTCAAAGTAACAAACCAGAAAAAAAAAAAAAAAAAATATAAATAAATAAATAAGATATATATATATATATATATATATATATATATATATATATATATATATATATATATATATGATTTAATAAATTGCATAAACAATTATGAACAAAACAGCATCATGCATTTATGTATAGCTTAAAGGGGTGGTTGATCAGCTTTTTTCAAAAGCTTGATTGTGTTTATGGGGTGCAGTGTAATATGTGTTTATGCTTCGTTTAAAAAAGAAAAAACGCATTATTTTCACATATTTTACCTTTATTCTACACTGCTGTTTGTCTGTTGAGTTCCTGGTTCTATGAAGCCCCTCCCTCAGAAATACGCAATGGGCTCTGATTGGTTAGCTTGCCCAGTGTATTTTGTGACTCGCTAACTGCCTAGTGCACATTGCCTGGAAACGTCACACCCCCTTACCATTACGGGTAGTTGCGTGTTACCGGGGGCAGGGTTTATTTAAACATCGGGGTTAGTGATGTCACAAACCCAGGAAGAAGCTCGTTGCAGTCCCTACCAGCCATTTTTTGTAGTCCTTAAACAGCGATTTCTTTAAAAGAAAATATCTCCCTTTGCATTGAACTCTGAGCGTCGTAACTTTGCAGACATTGTTTATGCTCTAACAGCAACATTACACACTAACTAAAGTTCAAAAAGTGAAATAATAATCAACCACCCCTTTAATACAAATAGCCAAAGCGCCGAAAACACGATTTCACGGATTTATTGCAAGTAATAAACCCAGAGTCCGGACTTTGAGAAAGTCTGCTATATATGCTTTGAACTGTCACTTACCTGCTTGTTTGTTTATTTGCAATTAAACCTCCCACATCTGGGTTCTTACATCTCCATTTCTGTGTGGTCTGTGACACAATACCAAACAGCACAAGATGGACTCAGTGGAGACTCTTTCACCATAATCCATTATCCTTTTTGCTCCGAAGCTAGTTCAGTCATCTTACAATGTCTGAAGGATGCCTTCACAAGTGCTTACTTCCTGGTCCATCTTTACCTGAATCTCCTGTTTTTCATAGAAGTTGATGCCTCCAACTCTGATGTTGGAGCAGTCCATTCTCAGTGGCAGGGCAATCCACCCAAGCTCCGTCCATGTGCCTTCATGTCCCCCAAGTTGTCCCTGGTGTAGCAGAATCATGACAACCAGGAGCTATTAACCAAAGAAGCAATTAGCTATTGGCAATTGAGAACTATTAGTCATCATGCGCTGAAAGAATAGCACCACTTGCTCAAAGGATCACGTCATCGTTTCAAGGTCATCACTGATCACCACAACCTGCCAGAAGCCCAGCGATTAAATCCTTGCCAGGCAAGGCACTTACGTTCATTCAGTGCTCTGACACAACCTTACGGACTTAATTTACTCTTCCCTTGGTACGGGACAACCTGGAATTCATCTGACCCTCTCGCTCCTGCAAGATAGGTACAGGTGTCCTCGTATTTCCAAGTGTAGGGATGTGACCAGACAAACATTTGGGAGATACTGCTTGAAGTCAATATAAGAGTTTTTATTGGCTCTTGATTTTTCTTTTGCTTGCATTTTCAAAGTAACAAACCAGAAAAAAAAAAAAAAAAAATATATATATATATATATATATATATATATATATATATATATATATATATATATATATATATATATATATATATATATATATATATATATATATATATATATATATATATATATATATATATATATATATATATATATATATATATATATATATATATATACACATACACACACACACACATACATACACCCATACCTGTATGTGTGTGTATTTATATATACATAGAAATATACACAGTACACACACATATTATGTAAACACAAACTTTTATTTTGGATGTAATTAATCGATTTGACGGCAACATCTTTATTTGCAGTAATGTCCGAAATTCAATTCAAATTCAATGCCAGCAGGTGAATAAATGAAAACCAGGAGGGATACTGGGAAATGTAGTTCTGTGATGACTGGGCTCGTGACTGAGGATTGTGACAGTACTCTTCCTCCCGGAAGGTGCAACCTTGCACCAAAATAAATCCAACTGGGGGAGTGGAAGGAGGAAAAGCCAGGACAGGATGAGCCAGGGCGGAGCTGATGGGACCGAATACCCCCACAGTGGAGCAGAAGACTACCACAGCAGAACGATGGAGCTGACGACCTCCTGGGTGGAGCAGATGGGACTGAAGACCACTTCAGCAGGGGGGGGGGACCACCATAATGGATCATGTGGAGCTGGAAACCACCATGGCAGAGCACTAGACTACCGCAGCGGAGCTGGAGAACACCACGTAGGTATAGGTGGAGCTGGCAGAGCAGATGATCCCCACAGTGGAGATAAAGACCTCCAAGGCAGAGCCGAAGACAACCACAGCCGTGCTAACAAAACTAACATCAGGCAGACTGGCAATTATAAGACCGTCCAGAGGATCGGCTGGCTAGAGAACCTTTGGGGGGAACCTGAGAGAAAGGCGTCTGGAGTGCCGGCAGAGAAACAGACAGGAAACTCGGGAACGACCTCCGTGGTTGTATCTGGGTAGACAGGAAACTCGGGAATGACCTCTATTGTCACATCAGGGCAGACAGGAAATTCGAAGTCCACCTTCTTGGTCGCTTCAGGGCATACAGGAAACTTGGGAACGATCACCATGGTCACATCTGGGCAAACAGTAAACTTGGGAATAACCCCTCTGGTCGCTTCAGGGCATATAGGAAATTTGTGGATGAATACCGCCACTTGAATACGAGTGGGAGAGCAGTTTGCGGCCCAAACACACATTATGGCCACCGCTGTAACAGGGAAAACAATCAGTGGGAGAAGGGTCTCTGAATCCTCCGGCCTTGGAACTACAGTATCGTGCTGGTTCTGGCATGAAAGCCATTACATCATGAGACTCAGGCATAGCATCCATGAAAGCGGGAGACTCTGACTTGGTGGCCATGTTGGTTGACGATTCTGGCTGTAGAACAGGTACTGTGCTGAGCTCGGGGACAAGAGCAGGCACTGGGCTGAGCTCTGGGATGAGAGCGGGCACTGGGCTGAGCTCTGGGACAAGATATAGATTCATGGACTGGACGGAAATTTGGTGTAACCTCACAGGTGGAAATGGACTCTTGAGCAGATTCCGGGCTTAGATTGATCTCTAGTGCAGACAGCAGGGGTTAGAGTGGGCTCCAGTGCA
Source organism: Sinocyclocheilus grahami (assembly GCF_001515645.1). Lineage (NCBI taxonomy): Eukaryota > Metazoa > Chordata > Actinopteri > Cypriniformes > Cyprinidae > Sinocyclocheilus > Sinocyclocheilus grahami. Next base: position 165,949 of record NW_015505956.1, read on the forward strand.
GTCTCAGGGATTAGAGCAGACTCTGATGCAGACTCGGGGTCCGTAATGGGCTCTTTACTGAACTATGGGGCTGGAGCAAACTCGTTACTGAACTCTGGGGCTGGAGTGGACTTGTTACTGAACTCTGAGGCTGGAGCGGGCTCGGAACTGAAATCAGAGGCTCGAGCCATCACTGAACTGTGATCAGGGGCTGGAGCCATCACTAGACTGTGCTCAGAGGCTGGAGCCATCACTGGACTGAGGTCAGGGGCTGGAGCCAACACTGGGGCCACAGAGAATTGTCTTTTCTTCCTCACCCTCCTCTTTGGGCTGCGATTAAATGGAGCACTGAGGCTTTAGCAAACTCTAGACTGGGGTGACATACTGGAAGGGACTTTGGAGTGTGTTCATGGGTTGGCACGGTCTCTGGAATGATCTCTGGAACATGCACAGAAATTTTACTCACAGGAATAAACTTAGGATTTCGTTTCTCTGCAACGGATTCTAGACATGAGGACCAGAGAGTGGTAATCTTCTTCTGTGCTGACTTGACGGACATGATAGATGGGTCCACTAGCTTTACCGTCAGGTCAGTCCTGTTTGAGATAGCTTTCCTCACCCAAAGAAAAACCGGAGCACTTGCCGTGATGGTATTGGAAGCCACGGTTGCATAGTTATGAGGAGGGCAGCTGGCATTGGTTTCATCCACCTGCAAGATGTTAACCTCTCCCACAGTAAAGGACAAACCACTTAGCTACAGTGCATAATCAAGATAGTGCTCCAGGGAACAGGTGCTAGCTGACACCAGCATCTGTTGATAAAGATGATCATCTAATCCGCCCGAGAAGATTGTCTTCAAGGTTCCTTCATTCCATGGTACCAGGTTGGAAAGATCAATAAATTCCTCAATAATCTTCAATTGGACAACCATCTTGTGAAATGGGGAGGAGCAGATTTTCTGGTCAAAATTATATGAGGTCCATGGGTAGCTGTTGTCGGTTATGGTCTGGTCTTTTGTCACAATAACAGAAAAAGACGACACAGAGGTAATGTACAACCAGGTCTTTTTTTTGCAGGAATGTCAGAAATTCAAGTGATGCAAGCAGGTGAGTAAATGAGTTCATAGAATGACTTGGGACTCTTACTGTAGCTGGGTGAATAACAGTGCCTTTCTTTGCAGGTGCTGGCTGAAGACTGACAGAAACTGAAGATATGATGACAACAGGTAAGTATTCCAAGGTGAGTAGTCAAGGAAGTAGTTCCATATGGAACAACAAGACTAGACAAAGGTGAAGTGGAGAGTGACTGCTTATATTGGTGTCTTGATGATGTGATAAACCGTGGCAGGTGTGGTGATGGCTGACTGAGTGCAAGTGAAGTCACCATTATTTATAGAACACTTTATACAATACAGATTGTGTCAAAGCAGCTTTGCAGTGTTAAACAGGAAAAAAAGTGTGCTGATAATGCAAGAGGACAATAGAAAACAGTCAGTTGATCAGTTAAAGTCGGTTCAATGTTGATTCAGTGATGTCATCATCCAGCTCAGTTCAGTTCTCTTCGAATATTGTCTGTGCAGTCAAATCAACAATGTTGCCAGAAATTGTAAGCAAGCAACTAAGCAAGCCAAAAACAGTGCCAAAGAACCAAAACTCCATTGGTGACAGAAATGGAGAAAAACCTTGGGAGAAACCAGGCTCAGTCGGGGTTAGTTCGCCTCTGGCCAGATGAAACCAGCATTGTGTGCAGGTGGTAACCAGGAGGGATTCTGGGAAATGTAGTTATGTGGTGACTGGGCTGGTGACTGAGAATTGTGACTTGAGAATGTGACACCTGTGGGAAATGTAATTCACAAACAAAAATAAGTACATACATGAATAAACCTTCTTACAATTTACATTCAAATCCAAAATAATCTTCAACAAATATTACCAATAACACAAGTTCACACAAACAAAATACGCACACAATAAGACCGTGACTATTCAAATTAGCTAGTTAGCATAAGCCTACATTACCCATAATCCATCAAGACAGGATAAATAAGGCCGTACATTCTCTTAAATTATACCCCCACTTACCAGGGTAAGAAAATAAAACTAATATAAACTATACAATAATAAAAAGAAATAAAACTCTTGTTGACTGTTGTACAAACAAAAAACTTAAAAGGGCACCTATTATGCAAAATCCACTTTTACATGGTATTTTGACATAAATGTATGTTGGCAGTGTGTGAACACAACCACCCTACAATGATTAAAAAAAAATAATAATCCACCCACTCCTTATTTTAATCCCCATAAAACCAAATCAGTGTCTTTAGACATGGAGTTTTGATTCTCACATTGCTCAGGCCCCGCCCACAGACGCTGACTGACACTGCCGTATTAGCAGAGACCCTTTCCTGAGTCAGCCGCACACAATCCACCATGTTTATCTTCACTCTAAAGCATTTAAAAGCAGCATTCCAGTAAGAAATATCTTATTAAAGCTATAGAAGTTATTCGGTTAAGAGCAGTGAGTGATTTTCTGTTTTTATTCACTGTTTGGTTCATATTAACAGCAGTAGGTGCTGTATATTATGCTGCTGTCACTTAATACACAGATCTAATATAAACATGCAATTTCTTTCCCAGCTGTTTACCTTCACAGACAAACTGTTTTTGTAACGTGTTTTTAAGATAACCTTGTGTGTATTTGACAGTTTAAACGCAATAAGACATGGAAGAGAACTTAGTTTAGTACTCACATGCCATGTGACAGCCGTTTTCTGTGCACGTGCTTCAGATGTGTGTGCTCAGAAAACACTATCAGAAGTTTAAACTGATATGGCTTTAAAACACATGATTACAGCACGATAGTGTCAGAGTGTAACAGGTATGGAAAGTAATGTTAATTTCATATGTAGAATTACACAAATGTTCACGATGTATACCTGATATGCCTGTCTGTGTGTGCACCTTCCCCTTTAAATTTCTGACAGCAGCGTTAGTCTTAATTTCCTGTCTTTGCACCTCCTCTTCCCTTTCTGCACGGTCTCTGCATGGGAGAGGTGGGTTTCTAATGAGCTCTGATTAATCTAATTTCATCTTTGCTTTAAAAAGCACTTTTATACTCTGTTTAAATCATATTTGTGACATTATTTTATATGTATATTTTATTATTTCTGTATTTTCACTAAGTTTGATCAGTTTTCTGTCGATCAATGCACTTGAAGCACATGCTAATTGTGTTGCACTTTACATTCATTTAACAGAAAAGACAAGAAGGGCGAAAACACACTGTAAAGACTGTTTTATGTTTTATCAGGTATGCTGTTTTGTCACTC
>NW_015505956.1:172998-184694 GCF_001515645.1 Sinocyclocheilus grahami
GGGTTTCTAATGAGCTCTGATTAATCTAATTTCATCTTTGCTTTAAAAAGCACTTTTATACTCTGTTTAAATCATATTTGTGACATTATTTTATATGTATATTTTATTATTTCTGTATTTTCACTAAGTTTGATCAGTTTTCTGTCGATCAATGCACTTGAAGCACATGCTAATTGTGTTGCACTTTACATTCATTTAACAGAAAAGACAAGAAGGGCGAAAACACACTGTAAAGACTGTTTTATGTTTTATCAGGTATGCTGTTTTGTCACTCGTTAAATTAATTTTGTATGAAAGTTTTATACCATTTTCTCTGCCCTTTCTGCACTGTCTCTGCATGGGAGAGAAAGGACAAGAATGGCAAAAGCACACTGTGAAGACTATTTTGTGTTTTATTAGAGTAAAAGAAGAGGCGAACCGTCAGCTGATGTCCATCTGGTTACTACATTGAAAGAAAAAACACAATGCAGGCAGATTACACCGGTCACACGTGGTGCTGTGACCATTTCGGATCACCAGATCAGCGCTTCGCAGATCGCCGTGGTTGCATGATGGCTCGTCCTGCTTCGCCGATCTTCTCTCCCGGTCTTCCTCACCGCCATCACTCGCAGCGGCTGCTTGCTCGCAGATAAGGAGGGCGCGTGTGTGAGATGAACAGCGTGTGACAACGCGGGTCAGTCTGTTTCATCTTAAAGGAACGGTAAAGAGTTTAATTGACTTCCTGATCGACAACTTTTCTCTCCGGGAATCTTTTCTTTTCGTTGATGCGTGTAAATCGAGAGAATGTGTGATAAGGACCGTGGGACACTTCTTTGACATTCGAGCATCGTATCCTTTATCTGAACAGTATATAATGATTGACTGTTGATGCATTTTAAAATTGCAATGTTGACTAATTGACTCGGAGTAAGAAAATATTTTACTTCCATCAAGACAAGAGAGATGAGAACCTTTTCTCTTTGAGCTGTATTCATCCTGATAATTAACTGAGTTGGTTTGATTTCAGAGTTCTGTGATCTTATATAAAATATATATGAACATTTGTGAATCAGTTAAGGTTTTGCTGTTTGAGGCATATTAATTTGTATTAATTTTTCATGTTTTATGTTTCATCTTAAAGGAACGGTAAAGAGTTTAATTGACTTCCTGATCGACAACTTTTCTCTCCGGGAATCTTTTCTTTTCGTTGATGCGTGTAAATCGAGAGAATGTGTGATAAGGACCGTGGGACACTTCTTTGACATTCGAGCATCGTATCCTTTATCTGAACAGTATATAATGATTGACTGTTGATGGATTTTTAAAATATTTTACTTCCATCAAGAAAAGAGAGAAGAATCTTTTCTCTCTGAGCTGTATTCATCCTGATAATTAACTGAGTTGGTTTGATTTCAGAGTTCCAGGATCTTACACAAAATATATATGAAAATTTGTGAATTGGTTAAGGTTTTGCTGTTTTGAGGCATACTAATTTGTAGTAATTTCTCATGTTTTATGTGTGTTTACTTTGCTTTTGAGACATGTTTGAGGATATTGGTAATGACGATTTCAGCCCTACGAAACAATCTAATTTAACTTTTCCAATGGGCAGGGGCGGTGGGCCTGAAATTTATCACAACAGGAGGATGTCTGAAGTTACATCTCATAGTTATGGGAGAGGGAGAGCGTTAGCTAGTGTGGGTCTTGACTATATGCACGCAGTTGATTCAGCAATCGGTGCTTCTGTAGGCCCAACGGCTAGCTCCACCCCAATCACACGCCCGGATACTGAACGTGTCATTTCTTCCGAGGCATTAGGAAGCATAATTTCAGATTTGGCTCACAAAATAGGGGAGAGTATTTCAGCCAGCCTTAATCTTGCGCACCAGCCCAGCCCAGTACAGCCTAATCCTCCTTGCCAGTCTCAGCACTCCAGTGAGTGTACTGATGCATCTAGTCTGAAGGTGATAGTTCAGCAAGATTCAGCACCTCCACCATTCTTCAGGGGCGATAAGAGTGATTCGTTTACGGTCCATGAATGGGAGGATATGATGTGCAGTTATTTAAGCAGAATGAAATACAAAACGCAAACTGATGTTTCTGATCTCATCATGAGCAGACTGGCTGGAAAAGCAAGAGATGTTGTCAAGGTGTCCCTACGAAGCCACCCTGAACGGAATGCCAGTGAACTTCCAATTGCGGTGTTTGATATACTGAAACGCAACTTCAGTGAGTTGGCTTACTCGAATATGCCTATGGCTGACTTTTATAATACTGTCCCAAGAGCAGATGAAAGTCCCATGGATTACTGGATACGTCTTAACAAGGCCATAGATGTTGCTGACGAGTGCTTGCGCAGACGTAATAAGAGTGTCGAGGATCCCGCTGCAGAAGCTGTCATGATGTTTATTTCGCATTGTCCAGACCCAAGTCTTGCTATGTCTTTTCAGTTTAAACCAGCTGAGAAATGGAGCGCTGCTGAGGTCCAGGAGCGGTTGGATAGTCATCAGAGGGATCTAAATCGAGTTTCATCGAGGACGCAGCACACCATGTCTTTGTCAACTTGCAACCAGTGCATTGTTACAGCATGTCCCAATTCTGTGTCCAGTTCTCCTCAGCAGCCTGCTTCTATGCCAGCCCAGTCTCCGCCTCCTGTAAGTCATCTTAATCCTAATGCTGTTCCGTTCTCTCCAGACACTAGTCTTCAACATATGGTTGGTATGATGTATAGAGTCCTGTCATTGTGCACTGATGTTTTATGCTCCTGTGACAGTTTGTGGCCGTTACACATTGGTAGTATGTCCTGCACACTTAGTGAAGAGGGTGAGTCCAAGCTGCAAGCTGATGGTATTCTTCCACATCCTCAAGTGATTCCAAGTAACGTGGTTCTGGTTGGCTGTGGTGGCCTTACAATTCAGCCAAAGTGTACATACGACTTGGAGATTGAAGTTTATGGATTTAAGTTTGTTGTTCCAACTCTTGTAGTGCCTGGACAAAGAGACGAGTTCATAATTGGAAGCAACGTGATCAAATGCATTCTACAGAAGATGAAATCTCATGACAAGTACTGGGAACTTGTTTCCTGCAGTAACGGTAATCCTGAGTGTGAGCAATTCCTCAAGCTTCTGAGCTGCATCTCCCGATGGTCTGGCCCTCAGCAGCCTGATAAACTTGGTACTGTGAAACTCTGTAAGGCAGTCACTCTACTTCCCAGACATGAGTATCTTGTTTGGGGAAAATTGCCCGCAAATGTCCCTGTTTCCCCGGGAAGCACTGTAATAGTTGAGCCAAGCACTGCACGTTCAGCACCTAAAAACATTCTTGTCGGACGAGTAGTAACACCAATGTGGGGTGATCGATGGGTGCCAGTGAAGATACTTAACCCTAATCCAACATCAGTGACACTTCGCCGCAACTCTAAACTGGCTGACGTTTCTTCCTGTCTAGCTATCGAAGACCTCACTGTTATGCAGGGATTGAGTAGAACACATTGTGACATTCCTAATTCAGATTCCCTCGAAACTGCCTCGCCCACTGATCCCGTGCAGTTGCTGAAAGACTATGGTCTGAAGGACATTGGCATTGATGGATGTGAAGTTTCAGAGATGTGGAAGAGAAAACTGGCAGCTCTTGTTGTGTCTTACCATGATGTTTTCTCCAAGGATAAAATGGATTGTGGCGAGGCAAAGGCTTTTGTGCACAGGATCCATCTTTATGATGAGCGCCCATTCTGTCTTCCCTATCGCCGCATCCCTCCTGCCCACTGCCAGAAACTGAGAGAAGTCTTGTCAGAAATGGAGGAGAAAGGCATAATCAGCAAGTCTGTCAGTGAGTACGCATTGCCTTTAGTGATGGTCTGGAAAAAAGATGGTAATCTGAGAGTTTGTACCGATTTCCGCTGGCTCAATGCTAAAACCTTCAAAGACGCCCACCCTTTACCCCATCAAGCTGACTGTCTTGCAGCCTTAGGAGGTAATGCCTTTTTCAGCACCATGGACTTAACTTCAGGATTTTACAACATCCCACTCCGTGTCTGACCGATGATACACTGCCTTCACAACGCAGGCAGATTACACCGGTCACAAGAGCAGAGGCTCGAACTTGGGTCTTTGGTAATTACATGCAGGTATTTTTAAAATATAAGTGCAATGTAAAAACATGTATGTACATGTTATGACCCTGTTTAGGGACCAACACAAGAAAGCCGTTCTAAAGGCAACAAATACCACAGTGGCCAGGGCAAAAAGGTAAAGTTTTATTATACAGGTAAAGGAATATAACCAAAAACAGGAAAACAGGAAAAAAAAATTATTTAAACATAAAAAAAATCATAAATGAGGACTGGTGACCTAACTAATTTAAACTACCACTAACTCAAGAGTTAAGAAAACGTCCTATCTCCCAAGGAAGAAATCAAACACAGCAAAAGTCTTCTGGGTCAGCTCACTTACCTATGCTTTCTATGTACTCTGTGGTAACGAAACAAGTAATCACTCACCATCCTTAAACAAAAGAGAATAAGGAAAACCAAAACCAAAAATAAAACACAAACATAGTTCCCAGGGCAAGCCGCCATTTAAGTGCCACCAGCAGCTCTTAAATAAGGCCCAATCCCAATTCTACCCCTTAGCCCTTCCCATTTCCCACGTGAAGGGGTAGGGGTGTCTCGATTCTCTTTTGGTTGGAGGGGTAGGGTTAGGGGAAGGGCCAGATAGCCCTTCAAATGAAGATTTTTCGGGACCACACTTCAAACTAAGGGGTATGAATTATCTCAGCATAAACCGGCTTCAGCGGCAACATGGCTGCCAGAGCGAACAAAAAGACACATAAATGTAAGCATTTTTGGCATTAATAAAGATTTTATCGAAAAGTAATCATTTGTTTTATGTTGCATTCAATCGTGAGTTCATATTACGGTCATGTTACTCAAAGAAATGTTTGCAAAAAAATCGCTAATATTTGCTAACTAACGTCATATCATTACAGACTGCACGATAGTGCCACAACATATGTTCATGTCTGATCAGGGCGATAACCACCATATACATTGAGGGGGGCTAGTCCCCCCAATAATTATAAATCGCTAAACCCTTTTCTCAAATATTGCCAATTCGAGAGAGAGAGAGAGATGAATGTTGCGTGTATGTGCATCTGTGCGTTTCTCTTTTTAGAGTGAGTTTACTTCAAAAACAGCGATTATATCCTCTCATTGCTGGAAAATATAATGTAGCGATTCAGTATTTAAACTGTTATTAATAAAAGTCGTGGGGCAGCGTTCTTTTCTCCTGGATGTGTGAGCTGCTCGATCTCCGATGTGTGTGTGTGTGTGTGTGTCAGTAAGCAATGCAGTAATATAGAACGGTAATTAAAAACTCTAATGCACACCAGCACACCAGTATAGGTGTGTGTATTGTAGGAGCTAGACGACGTATGTTGAAGTGTGACGGCATAGTAGTGGTGTCCCAATTCTTTGGGGAATATTTTTAGGCGGAGGGGTAGGGGAAGGGGAAGGGATATAAAATAGAATTGGGATTGGGCGTAAGTAGAGGCCTCAGGTGTTTGTAATAGTCTCCACCCCCGTCAAATTAGCAGCTGCACTCAGGAAATGAAAAAAAGGAAAGAAAGAGCAGGGGCTCGTAACAGTACACAATAAGTGCATTGTACCAAATGATTAATTAAAATGTAAGTACATAGTAGTTAAGGCCACTTAATATAAAGTGGGACCGCATCAGCAGGTGCTGACATTTACCACCAGCACAGCAGTAATGACTTTATGAACTTCATTACATACAAGATCGATACTATTAGAGATAAAATTATAACCATGCAGCCGTTAGCTAAAGTATTGCATCAGATAGATCCACTATAGATCCCCTGAGGAACAATTCCACTCATTCTCTGCAATAGTAGATGAAGAATTGCATAAAATTGTTAAATCATCTAAACCAACAACATGTATGTTAGACCATAAACCATCTAAGCAAATAAAAAAGACGTGCTTCCAGAAGTCATAGATCCTCTACTGAATATTATTAATGCATCATTGTCATTAGGATATGTCCCAAAAACTTTCAAACTGGCTTTTATTACGACATTCATTAAAAAAACACAACTTGATCCTAGATAATTAGTTAATGAGAGACTTATCTCAAATCTCCCTTTTCTGTCAAAATACTAGAAAAGGTAGTATCCTCACAACTATGTCCCTTCTTAGAGAAAAATTGTATCTGTGAGGATTTCCAGTCAGGATTTAGACCGTATCATATTACTGAGACTGCTCTCATTAGAGTTACTCTTATCATCCGATCGTGGTTGTATCTCGCTATTAGTGCTACTGGATCTTAGAGCTGCGTTTGACACTATCAACCACAACATTCTGTTGAATAGACTAGAAAATTATGTTGGCTTTACTGGAATTGCATTGGCATGGTTCAAATCATACTTATCTAACTGTCATCAATTCATTGCAGTGAATGATGAGGTATCATATCGGTCCCAAGTGAAGTATGGAGTGCCACAAAGCTCAGTACTAGGACCGTTGCTCTTCACGCTTTACATGTTACCCTTGGTAGGGTTGGGCTGATAGACAATGTCATTGTCCATTGCCAATGGCTGACAGACATCACGATGTTGAGCCGGCATTGTCATCCCCTCACATCCCCAAGGTCGTCCGTCCGTGGTTGAGTATACCTTGAAAGCTGTGCGGACGTGGCTGTGCGCAGGATATAACGAAACACAGAAAGTGAAGTATACCCGGGCCTTTAGTGATCAGCTGCTGCAGTGTGCCAAAATTGAAATTGCTGATGAGATGAAGATGAAAATATCCAGTGGATAATGAGAATGTTTTGTTTTTAATGATATAATTGTTTTCAATGTTTTGGCAGATGACCATCTAGGGCAAACACCCCCATCCCACCCAATGTCATTGTCCATCGGGTCCAGCCAATTTGGTAAACATCGCGCAACCCTAACCCTTGGCAGATATTATCAGGGAACATGGTGTTAGCTTTCACTTTTATGCTGATGATACTCAGCTCTATATTTCTTTGCGGGCCGACGAAGCATACCAGTTTGAAAAACTAACGGAATGCATAGTTGATATAAAAGACTGGATGACTAGGAATTTCCTACTGCTAAATTCTGAAGAAAAAAACAGAGGTTTTAATAATCAGACCAAAAACCTCTACATGTAATAACCTAGAACACTGTCTAACACCTGATGGCTGCTCTGTCAATTCTTCGTCATCAGTTAGGAAACTAGGTGTGCTATTTGATTGCAATCTTTCCTTTGAAAGCCATGTTTCTAGCATGTGTAAAACTGTTGCATATTCTCTATTTTGTTTTACTTTTAAGTTCTTGTTTGTTATTTTCCAGTTACCTGTGTAAGTTTTGTAGTCCTTTGTTATTTTATTATTTATTGCTTTACCGTATTACATTGTTGGCAACCCACGTAAGCATAGCTGTATGTACGTGTAGGTAAACAGTAAAGTATTAATACTGTTAGTATTTCATAAGTAAGGTGTAACTATTCTAAGATTATGTGGTATGCATGACCTACTGTTAGGCAACAATATTATGATTTAGAACAAGTTGCTTTATTGTAATAACACAAAATATATGACGCAGTATATTTTCACACTACGTGCTGGGTACACTGTAAAATCTAATTAGTTGGGCTTACTTAAAAAAAGCATGCAAACCGATTGCCTTGAAAAAACTAAGTAAAGTGAAATAGCAATAGTATGTTGTACTTGTAACGGCCAAAACTATGTTTTTGCATGCATCACATTATAGTGCGGTGTGCCCTTTAAGAGACAGATCACTTAACTTATAACGTGCGCTATGTGGTGATGACGTAGCAGGACTACGTGACTGTGTAATGAGAACCACTATGGATGATAAGTTCGCTCTGCCGCCTTGTTTTTATTTTGTCTTGACTTTTATTTGTAACGCCCAGAAAGAGTTAATCTCTCATGTATGAGAGGAGCGCCTTGCCGTGTACCAGCCATTAAATGTGTGGGACACCAACTCTTCGTTTTCCATCTCTTTCATTTCATGGATTTAACGAGTTATCCGAGTCAAAGCGTTACAATTGGCGCCCAAACAACTGAAGCTGGATCCGTCATCTATGTGGAATCTACGTCGAAGAAACCCAAAAGCTATGGGAGTTGGGGAGCTGTGAGAGTGTTCAATCGGCATCGTGGAAGCTGGTGAGATTAGCTTGCTAACGCTGGGTCCCATGTGTGCGGGGAACGCCTGTATTTCTGCTTGAGTGGATGACGCAACTTTTTTTTTGATGTGACGAGAACATCAGATTATTTTGAAATATTTAGACTTTGTGCTTCACCTGACATTTTGATATCGATCACAAGCTGATGGTGACGTTTTTTTTGAATGAGATAATTTGATTTTGGAAGTATTATTTTGCTTTTTGAGGGAGTAATCTAATTGCAAAATTTTCCCGGCCTGTTTCTCAAGTGTAGACTGGGATATTTCAGCACGGATTTTTGTGTGAGTGTGCGCGTTGAATTTGACTGCAGAAGCGAACAGCAAAAAAGAAACCTACTGTTACAAGTGCTCACGCCCTGGTTTCACTACTCGTACATGTCCAGATTGTAACTCACCTTCTGGAATGTGCTCCCAACAAAGTGAGTCCCCTAATTCACATTCGGAACCTGCTCTTGATGCAAGGGATATGAACAACCCCGAAGGTAGCAATGCAGGGGAAGGAAATTCATTTGTAAGACACAAGGGAAACTCCAAAGGGGGGAGGATGATTCACAGAGGCAATCCTCCCTCCAGAAGATAATTTTGCCTCAACCAACTAATGCTGCTGTTCCGGAACAACCTGTCCTTTGTCATGTGGAAGATCTCACATCACCTTCCTTTTGGAACACTCCATTTAGAGTTAAGATTAATCTACATGGCCAGGTGTTAGATGCTACACTTGACACGGGCGCATCGCTTTCTGCAGTGCAAGCGGATATTGTTCAGAATCAAGCCAAACTGAAGGTTAACATTAAACCATGGTCTGCTCCCCCAATCCAACTAGCAGATGGTGGGGTATGCCAACCCTTAGGGCTGACATGGTTGGCTTTTGGCTTCTTGGGACAGCGTTTTTATCACCGGTTTGCCATTGTCCCACGCTTACCCTCAACCTTGGTCTTGGGGATGGACTTCATGTTGCGTGCCTCCATCACCATTCACATCCCATCCAGAACTGTTGTCATAGGCAACGATCCTTTATTAATAGAGGAGATGGAAGGCAAGGAAGTGGAGGAGTTGGAAAGCAGTTTGTTATTTATGGAAGTCCCATCTTCCGCACTTCGAGAAAAGGTTGAGGAAGCATGTCTGAGTAATGCTGAGAAGGAACAGTTGTCAGAGCTATTAGGTCATCTCAGCAGTGAGTCCGTCAGCAGCATTGTATCGTTGAGGTAGATTAGAACTAGATTACCTGTTTCCAGCTGCTCCCAGGATATAACATATAAATATAAAATCATAATACACAACACATGTATATCTACTGTATAATTGATGGTTTTTGATAGCTGTAGTGCTGTTGGTGCACTTGAGCTTCCGTATGTGGTTTGAGGCAAGTAGAATAAAATGTACTACAACATTTTTCTTAACTATTACGCAAACATACACCCTTGTTATATGTAGTTATTGTGTAAGTGTATCATCCGCGGGCTGTAATTTAAAGTGATCCCTTGTTACCCTCTTGTTCCGTGTAGTTACTGTGTAAGTGTAACATCCGCGGGCTGTAATTTAAAGTGATCCCTTGTTACCCTTTTGTTAGTGTAGTTACTGTGTAAGTGTAACACCTGCAGGCTGTAATTTAAAGTGATCCCTTGTTACCCTCTTGTTACATGTAGTTACTGTGTAAGTGTAACATCCACGGGCTGTAATTTAAAGTGATCCATTGTTACCCTCTTGTTACAAAGGCGGGAGAAGAGGGGGCATGTCTGCATTTATATATCCCAATTACAGTCCATTGAGCTCAGCTCATCCTCAGCCATGGTACAGAGGGCGGAGCTTCCCTCCACACTCTCGCTGCTCTTGACGCTCTCCCCCATGGTGAGCTCCGTAGCCAGCTCTCGCACCTGGTCTGAATCAGAATCAGAATCAGAATGAGCTTTATTGCCAGGTATGTTTACACATACGAGGAATTTGTTTTCGTGACAGAAGCTGTCCAGTGTAACAGAATGACAGTGACAGAACAAAAAACACAGATAATAAAAAATAAATAAAAAATAAAACAAGTAAATAAGGAATAAAAATATACAAATCGACAATTGTATGTACATGTATATTATGTGCAAATTGAAATGTAGACTGAGTATGTGTGTTAGATAAATAAGTGTATGACTGAATAAATAGTGTGTGTTATTGTCAAGTGTTCATGAGATGGATTGCCTGAGGGAAGAAACTGTTCTTGTGTCTGGCCGTTCTGGTGCTCAGTGCTTCTGACGTCACGGGCTCTGGCTCCGGGGTGATCTTCAGCCCTGTTGCTCTCTGGGGTGATGGTAGGTTGGGCTCTGGGTCTGGCTGCGAGACGTCTGCGAGGTGTGGCTGGACAATAATGTTACAGTCTACATCCGCTTTGTTCGCTGTGAGTGTGGATCCACTCAACCACAGCGCAAAATTTATGTAGTTCTTAAGGGTCCAGTGCGGATTTCCCCTGGGCAGGACGAAGCAGATATCGTCGTCCAGACCACACCGAAATCCCTCCATCAAACAGAAGCTCCTCAACATAGTCCTCCAGGTTAGGGCCATTTTGGAAAATAAAAACTATTCAGCAAGGTGCTGCCCCTCCTTGGGGCAACATTAATGGAGGCAATGTCCACGAACAAAACCAAAATAAACCAACAGAAACACTTTCAAAAAACAAAAAACAAAACGCGGGGAAACACGCAGCGCACTGTTCTTGGTCCGGTCTTCTGTCACGGTGTGGAGTAGGAGAAATGCACAAATAAGAAGAAGATAAAGATAAACAGTCTTTAATAATACACATAAAGGGTAATCCATATTAGGGAAACAGCAGACACACACACATGGGTAACTTCGACAAGACCGGACAAAGAAACCCTGAACTGATTACAACTTATATGGGAGAATTAATGAGGGCAATGACATGACACACCTGAACATAATGACACAATTAAGGGAAGACAGAAACTAGGTCACACTGAGCATATGGGGAAGCAAACACAACAAACAGTCCATGGGGGTGTGACACCTGTAAAGTCATGTAACCTCATGAACCTTTTATGCTTAAAGCTTTACCTTTATTGAATTATGTTTTTATACTTTAATTTAGCTGCTTTTTTTGTTCTTGTGGACGTCTTTTTGTCGGGTGCTGTTGCCATGGTGAATCATAATTTCGGAGCTCCGATCATGGCTTTTCATAGTCGTTGTGAACGCGCTAAACTCAGAGTCAACCTACTCAGTCGATTGCATATGACAACATAGCAGTGTTACTAAACATTTGTTTCTCTGTTGTATTATTTGACAATCAGTTATGCACAGCTGAGAGACAGCTGACAACTGGCGTAAAATATGGATACTATTTTTGTTGAACATACAGACAAACATGCTATGTAAGCGAGTATAATTAACAGGAAGAAAAGAAAACTGGAGATGCATTCCAGAAATTCTATTTATGATAAATAGACAGGATCATTTCGTGATCACATTGTTACACACAAACACACACA
>NW_015505956.1:184896-186102 GCF_001515645.1 Sinocyclocheilus grahami
CACACACACACACACACACACACACACACACACACACACACACACACACACACACACACACACACCCACCCACCCCCCAGTGCCATCAGTATTTTTTTTTTGTCAAAAACCTAGACATTTCTGTCAGATTTCTGAGACTCATTCCCATGCTGCAGTTACTCAATCTACAACTCTTTAAACCTTTCCCTGGAGAAGTGCTATAGGTTACAGTGCACTGAATCAACTCTGCACTTAAAAAGTGATATATGTGTTACCTTGGCATTAAAATAGACCAGCTAACCTAATCAAACCTTAACCCTATAGTAAGTAAATGTACATATATCCAATACTATTACCCAGCACTAAATTGTATAATTACACTATAATAATGTGTGTCCAAAATATGAATTTAAAAGGGATAATAAGGTGCATTTCAGGAATATTTATTACAGAAAGGAATATAAGGGAATTGAAATGAAAGAGGGGAACAGAAGCTTCTTTAAAGGGACAGTTCACTCAAAATGACTCTGTCATTGAATCACCAGATGACTTTTTATCTTTTATTGAACGCAAAAGGAAAAATGTTGAAGAATTTCCTGGTCACTCTTTTTTCCTGAGATGAAAGTTAATGAGATGCAGAACTGTTTTCGGATCTGGCAGATTTCTTATTGCATCATTCCAGATGATTTTGTGCCAGCTAAACTTACACTGAGATGAATGGGAATGGCGAGCTCTTTGGCTACTGCATACTCCTGGCAGGCCTCTTTGCATATTGCAATTAAATCTCTGAAGCTTATACAGTGCTGCTTCCTGGCCAGCTGATATTCAGCTCCCCAAAGTATTCTCACTTCTATTCTCCTTCTTCTTGATTTGAACAGGGTCAAATAACTTTGTCATGCAACTTTATCAAAGGGAATAATAATCACCTTAAAAAAATCACCATCAACCTCTCTTATTATTATTATTATTGTTATTGTTGTTATTGTTATTATTATTAGTAGTAGTAGTTAGTTATTTCGGGGATAGCTGTGGAGTGGACTTTTTTTTAAAGTATTTATTTGATTCAAAGTATTTATTCATTTATTTATGCTCTTATTTTGCAAAGAAATGTCCACTAATATATTTATTTGATTTATTTGAGAGACACTTGATATACTCCGTCATATGGTAAATATATAAATTTTATATATATATATATATATATATATATATATATATATATATATA
>NW_015505956.1:186688-195001 GCF_001515645.1 Sinocyclocheilus grahami
TATATATAATAAAAACAAAACTCACTGCTTCTTTTTGTGAACAATGTCATAACTGTAAAATATTGGAATAATGATGCAAGTAGAAAGAAAAACAAGTGCTGCCCTCTTGTGGATTTTAAATACAATCACATACATTACATCAATGCAGACACGCCCACTGACCCTGTTTGTAAAATATTGATTTAATAAGACTGATGTTTGGAAGAAGTAATAAAACTGTGCTTACTGTTTGGACAGAAAGGCCTTTGATTAATTAATGCTATTTGGTGTGAGTTCAACAATAATTTTGGTTGTTTAATAAAAGCAAGAATATTTTTTTATTAACAGTGGTTGATATTTATAGATAAAAATGTCATTCTCAAATAATTTTGTAAAGTAATATAATTATAAATATAAATCTTTTTTGTACCATAGAGCTTGTATGCTAAGCAGAAGTATCAGCACTATCAAAGCCTAATGATGAACTTAGGTGTGGCATAACAGAAGTCACGCACACACACACAGAGAAAGAGAGAGAGACACAGACACACACACATGTAATTCTACACTTTGGTTTCAATGTACATATCAGATAAAAACTTTGACCGTGCATTTCAACGGCAGTTGCAATGGATATTCACTTAGATGTGTCTCCATGGCAACACATTTTCCCCAGGCCTGAAAGTTTCCCAGCAGTGATCAAGGTGCCCAGAAAAGTGCTCATACACACACACACACACACACACACACACACACACACACACACACACACACACACACACACAGACAGTCTGTCTCATACCATCTTTCATTTACGCAAGCACTAATTTTGATAATTTCAAAGATTTTCTGACAAAATCAGCACAGAAAATGCAGTCAACAGATTTCATTTTGGTCTGTTTATGGGTCAGTTACAAACATCAATGCAATATTTACAAAGAATGCTATTCTAAATTGGTCCTTCACTCCAGTTAAGTGCATTTAAAAGGCACTTTTACTTGCTGGAATTTCTAGCTGAAATCACCTTACTGTGGTAATGTAGCTGTGTTTGAAACAAGCTGGTCATTAGCTGGTTATTGTAGTTAACTAGCTGGACTACTGAATTTTTAGACCATCTTGGTCAAGGGTTATGCTGGAGATACCAGTTCATACCAGCTAACAGATGTTTTTTTTTTTAAATGGTAGCCAGTTAGTTGCTGGGTCAACCTCAGATAAGCCCCCAATTACTGGTAGTCCAATTTGGTCAGCCACCTAAACCCATTTGGTTTAGCTGATTTGATTGTGGGGGAGAAAGGGGAAAGGGAAACATGTGGTGCATTCTGTCGAGTCAGCTGGGGGAGGTGAAGCTGCCCCTCTATTTGTTTGGGGTCTGCTGTACATGACATTTCACATTGTTCTCTCTGTTGTTACCCTAAAGGCCTGTTCACACCAGCACTGAAACCTGAGGTACCCCAGTGGTTAGTTTATTTGAGTTAAATACCCCTTCCAAGGTACGTTGAAATATGTGTACCAAACAGGCAATATTTAAACCAGCAGTCTGTTGATGCCCAGCGTTGAGATGTATTTTGATTCATGTGGTCCCAGAAAGATTTAATCTGGGGCAGCAGGACAAGGTCAAAATGGGTAGGTGATTGGGTGTTGATGGTAAGGTAAAAGTCTTTTGATTTATTAGACCAATACACTTATGATTCAGGTCAAGTTGTTAAACTGGATTAGGGGTTGATTGCAGGGTAGAGGTCCTTTGATTTATAAACCAAAAATACACTCAGATTTTACACTTACAACTGAACAAGCCTTTATGTGATCCCTATATTTTAGCTTTCATACTGCAAAACAGCAATTTTTGATGAACCCAATTCCCTATGGACCAGTTACAATGACTGTCATTATCGTTTTGCCTGTTTGTGATGAACATGAGCACCTCAACTAGCACTTTTTTGAACATGCAGAGCAGTGATTTCTGACTGTTTAAACTCATTATGCAGTTACTCACTTAGACACTGTTTGAATGCAGTGGGGACTACACTTTATCTTTTATTGCTTTCAGTATTGAACCCATAGACATCTATGAATGGGTTCACTGATGCACATGTAATAGTACTAAACCTTGGGCAGCATGCCTGTTTGAGTGCATGACAGCTGCACTGTATTAATTAAAGAGAAGTAACACAATTATCAAGGCCCCATTTACTTTAGTAACTGCTATTAGTACATTCCTAATAAACATTCATTTTCTGTTCTTTTAATGCAAGCTTTATATATTTTGTGGTGTGCTTGTAAATTTGCTCTGCACTATACAATACACATTTCAAATAAAGTTTCAAATGTTGTATTACACATGAGCCTGCCACAACATATTACTTTGTTTGGTAACATTTTCTGAAGCCCGTATTTATAATACATTATAAGGGTATTTTTTAAGGCATTATAATGAATGCATAATGTATAATAAAAAACATATAATATGTTGTATCATCTCATGATTAATCATTACAACAGTTTTAATACATTATAATATTTATTTATTTGTGGTTATAGCTTTTAAGAGTATGATGATTTATAACACACAATGAACACAATGCATCCACTTAACTTACAATGGATTATATTTCCCATAGTTATAATGAATTATAAATCTAATTTCTTGCCATTGTTAACTTATTACTATACTTAAAGCAGACAAAGACCACTTATAAATAATAAAAACAACAACAACAATAATAATAATAACAATATTTTTTCTTAAACAGACAGATATTGTATGGACAGATATTTGATCGGATTAATGTGTTGTATGGAACATTTGCTTTTAACCATATTTAATGTAATATCAGTAATATATTGTGCAGATCTTAAATAAATAATGCCAAGATATGAGACTTATAATCCATTATAAATTAAGTGGATTTAAAATGGTGTTCATTGCGTGTTATAAATGATCATACTCATAAAAGTTATAACCACAAATAAGTATGTCTTGTAGTGTATTATAATTTTTGTTATGATTATTTATGAGATGAAACAACATATTATAATTTTTTTTTATAATCCATTATGCATTCATTATAATGCCTTAAGAATACCCTTATACTGTGTTATAAATACGGGCTTCATAGAAAGTGTTACCCTTTGTTTCAGGTAGAAAGGCAAGATAGTTTTCATCTAAAAATCTTAATCATTGAAAATGAATCTTTGATGTGGTTATGATTTGGATGTACACACACTCTTATCCACCTTCCCATCTGTCTGTCCGCCCAAGCATGATACTAACAACCTTTGAGTGCCAAGAAATTCAGGTGGTCCGGATGGCATGATACTGCAAAGTCACTTGGGTGGCAACTTTAAGAAGCTTGGTGATTAAATTACTGTACATCGAAACTCGTGCAGACTACTGTACATTGAGGATGATACTGTAAATTTACACATTATAAATATGACTTTTATTCAAATTATCCATAAAACCACTGTTTACAGAATGTGTCTAGTTGACAGAATGTTTAAAGTTCACAGACAATACAACGTGGCTTTTTTATCAGTTCCCAATTCCCAGTATGGTATAACTTAATTCAAATTGAAAACAAAGTCAAAATGAGTATAACAGAGGCCAGCTAAGAGCTGGGCATGTAAACCTAAAGCCTGGCATCAAGAGGAATGCTAGACACTAGAGGCTGCAGTCTTTAGTCTCTTTCTTGTTAGAGCACCTACCTCCTCTGCTGGTGGTTTAATAGGGTCGAACCCTGATCGGGCAGGCTGAGCGGAACCATTTGCATGAGCATTAAACATTTTTTTTAGATTCTTTTTTATTTTTACAAAAATAAATATGGCAAAAAGTGTTATATGATATGTTTAGTCAACTCTAACAAAACTTTCGGTCTAATTTAATTTGAATTTAGAATTGTAATATAATAACTTCCTCAACACCACTGTTGTTAAAGCAGCAGCTGTGATTTGTAATTATGTTCTGTCAGCTGTGTTGCAGTGGGACATGACCAGGGGCAATCATTAAGATGAGCAGCATCTCTTCTGTGTAAAGATCACACAGAGCTCTTTTCACTGGGTGGGAAAAACACTGCAGACAGTTTGATAAGGCTACACTGTTCTGAATAAAAAAAATTTTAAAAAAGAAAGACAAATTTTGATATCTATCTACACATCCTCCCTTCACAGATTTACTCTTTGTTATTGTGGGTATGCTTTTGTTTAATGTATCTGCACATTTGTACTTTTTTGTAGTTCTTCTTATTCTCAATAGTAATTTTTATTGAATAAGTATAATATTCACCTTACTGTAATAAAGTATATATGTACGTTTTCAATTAAAGGTAATATAATGTCTCATTTAAATATGAATACAGTAAACACAGTACAACTAAGACTGGTGTACCGTTATCAGTGTTGGGAAAAGTTACTTTTAAAAGTAATGCATTACAATATTGTGTTACTCCATAAAAAAGTAACTAATTATGTTACTTAGTTACTTTTTATGGAAAGTAATGTGTTACGTTACATTTGCATTACTTTTAAAATCTGGACAGGGCTTTCTTCTTTGTTTTTAAAATGAAAAAGTTCTATTTTTGGCAAATATAAAAGCCTTTTCACACCAAAAGTGAAATGAATAAGCCTCAGGCTGAAGGGAAAGTAAATTTACGTCCGTACAGTAGAATGCAGAAGAAATTTAAGCACTTCAGCAATAAAAAAAGACAAATGTTTGTCTAGAGTAATTTTTGCTTATTAGTACGGTTGAACTGGATCATCGAAGGTCAGAAGCAAAGACATTGGTTAATAGAATGGGATTAAATACATAAAGGATATTTGTGTTGTTTAACATTTAATTATTGCAGGTTTGCGTCATATTCTGAGTTGTATTATTTTTATTCATTTTGAGGAATACTGGATCTGTTTTTTTTTTTATGAATGAGATGAATTAATGCATATTCATATTTATTTTAGAACTACAGTAACATCTTCTGATTTCTCTCAACATGGGGACAGGAGAGCTGTCAAGCAATAAATTGGAAAAAAAAAGTAACTTGCATTACTTATTTGAAAAAGTAACTCAGATATTGTCTTGTAAATTAAAAAGTAATGTGTTACTTTACTAGTTACTTGAAAAAAGTAATCTGATTACGTAACTTACGTTACTTGTAATGCGTTACCCCCAATACTGACCATTATACATAAATAGTTTAACATTAAAAATTGACATTCACGCTTTACCTTTTTCATGCCTGTTATTCCATTCATAGCCATGAAGATACAAAAAATAGAGACACACACACACACATGGGTAGCAACTGGGACTGGCTTTGCTTCCCAATAAACACTGGTGGGAGATGTTAACATGGTGATACCACCATGTGTGCTTTCCTCCTCCCTCCAAACCCATCACCCTCCTTATTTTAGCGACCAGCTTCTGTTGCTCTCTCTCTCTCTCGCTCCCTCTCTTGGCCACTCCCCCTTTCCAGTTTCTCACTCTTTATTTGTTACTACCATCACTGTGAATAGGAGACTATAGAGAGTGGAGGGGATCTCCTTTGGATGGATGAAACAAGGACTTATTGAGTACTTAAGTTTTAAGAAGAGACAACAAGAGGGATACGCTGATTTTTTTGAGAGGGTAATGAATGAAGACACTCAGTCCCATCTCAGGATGGAGGCTACAGACAAACTCAACGGGCTTGGAGGGAGGAGGAGGCGGCCAAAGAAGGTAAACATGGACTTCACTTTAAGGACCCGCTCTGTCTTAATGTAGTATCAGAGGATCTAAGTGTTTGTGGAAGTTCCTGATGTGATGTCGTTTATGTTAAAATTCCAGTATTTATTAAATACAGTTTATTTGATAAGTGTATGTCTTAAATACAGTTTGGAATTGAGTGAGTTGTAGTTGTTGATGATTTACTTTAAATAAACTGTGCTTAGATACCCAAGCATTATAGTAGATTTGAAAAACAAAATAAAGGTGTTAGTGTTTTTTGTAACTGCAGAAAAACTCTCTTGGCAACTGTGCAACACTGCTATAATTTTCAAGAGGTTGGTGGATGGACAGGTGGCAAGTCTTGTGTATGTTTATAGTGTGTGTTTTTTTTTTTGCCTTGGGTTGGTTCCTTGATTTTGCAAGGCATGCTGATGGTTTTGTTTTTACGAGGTCTCTGTGTGTTGAGGTAAAGATGGGCGTGTGTGTTCAGGAGAAGTGCTGAGCAGGTTTCTTCTCGGTTTTTATTGTTACGTTTACTTCTGGAAATCTCTCTCTTGCTCCACACCTTGAGAAGTCTGTACAAGGACTGTTCATCTGCTGATTACAGTGTTTTGAATGACAGGTGCCCACCCATTCTATCTTTTTTTCTATTGTTTGCTCCATTGCTGTTTTCCTTTGAATCAGGTTCATGCATAGTCACACTTTCAAAACATTTGATTTCCAAACTATACAGTACAGATGTTGTATTACTACTCACAGCGAATATATACAAAAAACAATATATACACAAAATGGTCAAAAATACAACATACAGCACAAACGGAAGATCTAATAGTGTAGAATTAAGACTGTTGTGAGTGACTGTGTGCAACTGTTGTGAGTGTAATAATATCAAAAGCATTAAGTATCTTTTGCTGTAAAATACCTTTGTTCCATGTGTCTGACGTTGAGAGAGGGGTGGGTCCGCTGCCCTTTGTGTGTACGCTTGAGTATGCTCTACACATATCTGTGAAGAAACAATATTATGGTCTACCACAATATTTTTAGGGAACCCTAAAATGGATGTGTGTGTGTGTGTGTGTGTGTGTGTGTGTGTGTGTTTGTGTTTGTCTCCACAAGTGCAATCTACATTGTGGGCACCAATCGATAGTCCTCATGAGGAAAATGGCTAAATAAACATACTAAATAATGTTAAAATAATACAAATAATTAAAAAATGCAAAGGGTGTTTGTTAGGGTTAGAAGATCGAAAATATAATTTTCTCAGTATAAAAACAATACAAGTCAATGGAATGTTTTCACCATGACAGAAAAAAAATGTGTGTGGTTCCAAACGAGAGAACATACTGTTGCTGCCACTTAAGTGCATAAAGTCTCAGCCATTCTTGGCATTAAACTGAAAATGAGCGATTATGATAAAACTCTGTTATCTCTAAACACTATTTTTAACCTCCCTCAACAGTTCTAATAATAATAATAAAAAACAAGCAGAGCAACTAGAGCTTTGTAAAAGGAGAAAAAGAACTGTGATTTTAATAATTTTCTGCTGCCCACATAACTTTATTATATTATGTAAAAACTAATATGATGAGAGAAAGCTTATAAGATATAGGCACATATAATGAATTAAGTAAATGGTTAATTTACAACTAGTTCTGCTTCAGAACTCATATTTTGCATTGGACATCAAATATTGATCCAAAACAGTATCAACATTCAAAAGTAAACTTACCAACAAACAAAAAAATTAAATAACACTATAATTAAACATTGCAATGTAATAATATCACCATAAACTACATATGCACAAATATGGACATGGCTGATTACGGTGTTAAGGATTTTGATTTCAAAACCTCTCTAATTTGGTTTCGTGTTCTCAGCTGCCAATTATTTATTGCACAAACTTTTCAGTGCTGCTTGGAGTTTTATTGGATTCACATATTTTAACATTAACAAGTGTAAAAATGTAAAATGTAATCTTTAAGAAAAAAATGTAATCATGTGTATCTTATCTAATAATATAAACTGACTAAAAATAAAAACTGGTAAAATAATATACAGTGGGTACGGAAAGTATTCAGACCCCCTTAAATTTGTCACTTTTTGTTATATTGCAGCCATTTGCTAAAATCATTTAATGAAAAATTATGGGCACTCTGATACAGCTTAAGTATATTCACAGGAATTTTGTTTTGTAATATATGCTGCTGGAAAACTGTCAGAAAGGTCTTTGAGCTGAATTAGCAGCAATGCAGCAATGTGGTTTGGCTTTCATGGTGGAACTCAGGAAGGCAATGAGGGATCATGCAAGATCAATTATGTTTGCATTATTGATAGCTTATGTCTCCCCTTCTAACCCAGTCCCACTCGGGTGGTGG
Organism: Sinocyclocheilus grahami; assembly: GCF_001515645.1. NCBI lineage: Eukaryota > Metazoa > Chordata > Actinopteri > Cypriniformes > Cyprinidae > Sinocyclocheilus > Sinocyclocheilus grahami. Next base: position 194,744 of record NW_015505956.1, read on the forward strand.
AAGGGGGATGTAGGGTGATTGAAGTTTAATCTAAGCAGGGATTTGTTGACCAGGCATCTGTTTCTCTGCTGACTGTACTAATGAGTAAGCCAGACAGAATTTTTTGACTGATTTTCTGTGGTGCTTTTGGGGGTAAATCTTCTGTGAAATATTAAAATGTGTTAAGCAGAGATGACAATACTATAGCTAAAAGGTCCAAACTACCCCCCCCCCCCCCCCCTTTTTTTTTATGAAAAAAAAGGGGGGGGGGGGGGACGT
>NW_015505956.1:195189-203864 GCF_001515645.1 Sinocyclocheilus grahami
AACAAAAAGTCCCAAACCCCCCCCCCCCCCCCCATTTTTTTAAGAAGTGAACATGCGAGGGGTTTGTGAATGCATCCCAATTCTGAGGAGCTTTCTACTGAGTTATCTGGAAATAGATTATGTGTGGGCCAGTGGGATTGTCTATCTGTATTCTAATCAAACCTGATGTGGGTGGGGCATAAGCCCATTTTTAATGTAAAGTTTTCTTCATAATTTACATACAGCAAATATGTATAATTCATAAAAGTGTTATTACAAAATATCTATTAATGTCTTCAAATTAAAATAACACTAAACTGTAAATAAAAGGAAAAATAGTTCATAGTACATATGCATCATTTGAGTAGGCTATGGGGTGGGTGGGACATGTCAAGTCAATTTTCTCCTCACCACTTTTTGAAAACCATTGCAAAATAGCTTATGGAACCCATGTACACACAGAAAAAGCATCTCCGATCATTCATTCTTTGTAATTTAATTCATACATGAAACATGAAATACATTTGTGCCAGAATTGTTCAGGTGAACTGTACAATCACTGATGCGCTCAAATGACTAAGTACTGACGCTGATGTCCTAATACCTTAAGCAAACAGCCTTCTCCCTATATTTTTCTATGCATCTAGCAACCTTTCCGGCAGAGCCCTTATAGGAAATAAGTGTGCAATGTATCTGGTTGTAAACTTCATGCTTGCTGCTGCACATCAGAACCTGCAATGGGGCTATTTAATCATGCTGCACACATTTTTAGTTGTATAGTTTAAAGATTATCACTTTACACACTCACTATAGTGTTGTCATTTTAGGTGTTTATCTAAAATATCATGCAGTTACTTGGCTTACCTGTTATCCAGCAAGTGCATGGAGTGACTGCATCTAACCATTTTTTTTTCTGTTTTCTGTCAGAATTCATTATCCATTTTTAGGTGATTACCCATGCATTTCCAAATAAGGCACGGAGACATCCTTACTCTCTAGATATTGGCTCTTGAATATATATATATATATATATATATACAGTATATATTGCATGAGTTGTTGGGATTCACTAAAGATTCAGTGAATACTTTCTAATAATTGATGTTCATAAACTCACAATTTTAGTGCAGATCACAGTTCCCTTTCATAGGATCTCAATGCTGCATAATGACACAATGTGATTGTGTTAGTGATCACCAAGTCTGAAGCCTTACAATATCCTGCCAATTCATCAGCTGATGGTGCTAAATTACCGCCCATAAGAAGCTGTGTCACAGTGCCCCTATATGTACATGCTTGGTGCCATCACATTAGATATTCTTTTCTTCAGTGTGCAATAGTTTTAGCCCATTTTGCCTAGAGATCTCCACTGAAAGGTTTTGCAGTTCTGGCCTCTATTCTGCCAGATTTACTAACCAGCCAGTGGTGGATTTTACTAATGTTTGCCGAACTGCGGAGCATGGTTATGTGGCCATGGTATCGACATAGGAGACCCTCACATTGTAAGTCCAAGCCTTCCCTTCCCTCACACACAGATTCCAGAAAATCACTACAATCAAACTATCCTGGGACAAATCCCAGGAAACATTATCCGTGTATTTTCCGGAATTTCTGTGTGAAAGAGGCTATAGTAACTAGATGTGTACATAGTATGTAACCACAGTGGGGAAGTCGTGGCCTAATGGTTAGAGAGTCGGACTCATAACCCAAAGGTTGTGGGTTCGAGTCTCGTACCGGCAGGGATTGTAGGTGGGGTGAGTGAATGTACAGCGCTCTCTCCCACCTTCAATACCACGACTGAGGTGCCCTTGAGCAAGGCACCGAACCCCCAACTGCTCCCCGGGCGCCGCAGCATAAATGGCTGCCCACTGCTCCGGGTGTGTGTTCACGGTTTGTGTGTGTTCACTGCTGTGTGTGTGCACTTTGGATGGGTAAATGCAGAGCACTAATTCCAAGTATGTTATGTCACTTCACTTCACTTCACTTTATAGTATCTACAGCTGTAATGTTTGTGTAACTACACATATGTAACAACCCACTGAATGGCATGTGTAAATACAAATGTGTAACAGGACATTGGTAACAACACTTTTTGGTAATGAAAGTACAAATGTGTAACAGGACTAACAGCACTTTTTGGTAAAGAAAGTGTTAAGTCAAAAGTTGTTCTTTTTTTCACATTTCTGTGCCCCTCATTTCTGAACTGATAGCTACGCCCCTATGTGTGCAGTACAGAAAACAGTGCACAAGTCTTCTTGTGCTTGAATGGTTTAAAGTCATATTAAAATGCGTACAAAGGAATCAATAAAAGGAATCAAAATTTTAATTTTATAACAAGCAGACGATTCCTGACCTTAAGCATCCTATTCCAGAATTGGAATAGATTTTGGATTCCCAAGCCTAGGTATGGGTTAACATGTTAAATGAAATGCTCTTTTTTTTTGTCCTACCGAAAATGTGCCTGGAGTCCACCTTTGTTATTATAACAAGCTAAACTTTCAATGTGATTTTAAATCATTCAAGTCAAGAAGACTCACAGGCTATTTTCTCTGCTGCACAAACATCCTTGTGTAAGTGTTATTTAGCCTGTTGATTTTCATTCATAGTATTCAGCTAACTATTAAATATTTAGCAATAAGATGATATCTAAGATTTTTTTTTTAATCTTATTATTGGAATCGAAATTAGGAATTGACAAGAATTGGAATCATTAAAATTCAAACGATGCCCAAACATACCCATACCCCACATTATTATTTTTTTTACTGGCACCTTTCTATTCACACTGTTTTAGACCCTTTCTTTTCTTTTAAACCTACACTTACCCTTCTTTGCTTTTACCCTTCTTAAAAACAACCACATAATCTTATACGTGAATGTACTTTTCAAAATTAGTTATAAAACAGTTGCTCCTGGCAACAGGTATAGGTAGTATGTTTGCTTAACATAGCATCAAACATGACAATTTATGAGATTAATATCATGTTTTGCTCCAAAATCACTATATAACATCAGTTGTGTTTGAAACAGTTAGCTTCTGTGGTTCCATGTTGCTTCTTATCACAGTGAGACAGAAAATATTTTTTTATAAAAATCTTTACTGTGATACAAGCTATGTCAATTAGCATTGCAATGCAATTGGGTGTTTATTGTCTTCCACGTTTCATCAGTCAAAGCGTCTCTATCTGCATGTTATTCACCTGTAGTGATAGATGATGCATTTGTCCTTATAAGGGATTTCCTGGGTCTCACTTGTGAAACAGACATTACAGTACATGAGTGTTAGGATTAGGGTTAACCCTGCTCCATAATGCTCACATCGTCTCATTTTGGGTAAAAAAAAATACTAAAGTACTTTGTAACACAGTAACTTGAGTAGTTTTTCAGCAAACTACTTTTTTACTCTTACTTGAGTAAAATACTTTTGCTTTAGTACAATTTCTTAGTACTCTTTTCACCACTAGCCTGTTGTCAGGCTTTACTGCCCTGGAAGAAACCTCAATCTTCGATATCGGGAATTTTGATGGGGCAGGTGTTTCTTCACAGAATCAAAGTGATGCTTCCACCATAGGTTGGCACTGTGTGCAGTAGGCACCTGTTTCATGGCCAGGGGACAGTCATTATTGGATGTGCCATATAAACAGTCTGGAGATTGAGGCAGTGTATTTGGCACACATATTTTTGCTTATAGATGTTCAAGACCAACATTTTTCTGATTTTGACTAACAACATGACGGTGTTGTCCTATTTGAACCAGCAAGGGGGTGGGGGGCATTGTGTGCTTGTCTTGTTGCAAAGATTTTATCTGTTTGAGGAGTATTATTCTAGATTTTCTGCTATTCTTTATTTTGAAATATCATTCACATTGCACACATTACATGTGTTCCTACAAAAGGGACGTCTAGCTTACTAAATGTAACCCTGGTTCCCTGACTGTGCACTCAATTTGTGCTTATAAGTGTGATGTGATGCATCTCCTTATGGTTGGCACTTTATCACCATCTGCCAATGAACTGCTGTGATTTTAAAGGGCTTTAGACCTTGCGACCACTGACGTGTTCCCACTACACAGTGTCTCATTCCCACTCAGGGAACTACACTCTTAAAAATAAAGGTGCTTCACGATGCCATAGAATAACCTTTTTGTCTAAATGGTTCCATAAAGAACCTTTAACATATTAAGAACCTTTCTGTTTCACAAAAGGTTCTTTGTGGCGAAAGAACGTTCTTCAGATTATAAAAAGGTAAGAAAGAGATGGTTCTTTAAAGAACCTTTGACTGAATGGTTCTTTGTGGAAACAAAAATGGTTCTTCTATGGCATCACTGTGAAGAACCTTTTGAAGCACCTTTATTTTTAAGAGTGTAGGGTTATGTTCAGTTACCTAGACAATTACTGTCTTAATCTTTATGTAGCACTTTCTATATATGCAGTCTTTTATGTGAGGTTATTGTGTATGTTTTGTGGTGTGGTGTTTTGTAGTGAGTATCACTATTAATGTTGACCACTGTTGGAACTAGAGGGTTTTGAAGTATACCTAAGTGCCAGCGGTCATGCCACTTGACTGTTCAGAAATTAACTGTTTAGGGTGTCTATGGATGGAGGGCCAATGTCCTGCTGAGTTTAGCTCTAACCCTAACCAAAACACAACCTAACAAGCTATATAAGGTGTTTAAATTACATTCACATTTCAGACAGATGGGTAAAATTGGTATTGGTACTAAAGTCTGAAGGACACTGGCCTTCCAAGACTACTCCAGAGCCCTGGAATACTGTAGAGATTGTCAACAGATACCTGCTTACAGCTGCTGTGAATGAGTTTCTGTTATGCCTAAAGCCAGTTTCTCAGACCAAACAATAAGAATGTCTCCATTACGTGAAAGATGATGCAAGATTATGTGCTTATCACTGACAATCCATAGACGAACTCACACTGCCTCTGCTTGAAGGCCTGGGGCGTCTCCTGGATGCGAACAGCATCGCAGATGGGAAATGAAATTCCTGAAATGACATTCCTGAAATGACATTCAGCTGTTACCACAGCAACAAGGGGTGAAAAAAGGGTCCTCAAGCCTGAGATGTAAACTTTTTTTTTTTTAATATAAAGGTCCAGGGTTGTCATAATGTTATATTTGTGAAATGCAAAATATTAACTTTATTCTAGTAGGAGAATATTGAATTTGTATACTGTATATGTAGAAATAAGCAGCTCCCTTTGTTATTTACTTTTTTATTTGGAGTGCATAGAATGATTAGTCTCATAATAATCTTAGATTTTTTTATTTTAATAATAAAAAAAAAAAGATATGTTGCAGTCGTAACATTTATCTTCTGAACCACAGGCTTCAACTCTTATTATATGGTAGCTCTACCTTTTGAAATGTGCACTAATTAATTAATTAATAAATAAAATGAACGCTAGAAAATGGTAATACATATATAACAGTAAGATAATAACATACTATTGTTTATATCAAGCTATGTTGTTTGTGAATATACAGTGCATTTAAGTATATATTATATTGAGTAAGAAGAGGATATGCATCTTCCAGATTGTTCAGTGTACATGATGCCACCTCTGAATTAGACAGGGTGGGGCACGTTACCAAGACAACAGTCACTCTGTAGGGATGGTTCCATAATCTAGTAGGCTGAAGAGAGGTGGGGGTGGAAGGCAGGATTAGACAATAAAACATGAAAGGGTAAGAAATAAGAGAAAGACTGAGAAATCGAGGTGCTTATTGTAAGTGTGTATTGCTGTGTGTTAAACGTATTAATGAATGGTTCTTTTAAACCAGATACAAGACTAGATACAAGAACAGAAACAGAGAGCGAAAGAGCAAGTGGCATACTAAAACCCCACCCTTTAATCTCCTGTCTAAGAAGAACAGCACTTTTGTATTAATAGACAGAAAAAAAGATGTGGATGTAGAAGAGAGACCTTGGGTTGATGAGCAATGACAGTAGAACCTTTGATAAGATCATTATTTTAATGTAGGTGGTTGCTAAGTAACATACACTTTGGCATTTCAGCTTATTCAATCATAATTTGGAATTTGGAGTCAGAACTCTTAAAATTCAAACATGTCAGTCAGTGAATGAATGATAACAACAACTGAGAAAAAAAATCTCTGACTGACACATGAAGCAGCATTCATTATTAATAATGATTTTGAATTATTAATGATATTTTAGGTTAAGGGGCACCGTGGGGTGATTAGATAATTGAGTCAATGAGTTGTTATTGTATTAAATCCTACAAGACTGAATTTGAACTTTTTCTTTTGTATTTAAGTATTTATGTATTCATGTATTTATTTATTTTATTTTTATTTTATTTAGGAGAGAGTAAATGGGGACAGGAAATAGACAGGGAGGGGCAATTGGACCCGTATATAACACAGCTAGATTTAAACCTGAACTAGACAATAACAACTTTAGCATGAACACTATAGCTAAGTTATGAAACATATTATGTCAATATTGGCATGCACTCATAATAATTAATTAAAAAACTGTCAAAATTGACAACTCAGGCTGTTTTGTCACCTCTAGCAGCTTTTAAGTGTATCATAGCATGAGCTCCATGTTTTAGCCACTGTGTCAAAATGTTTCACGTTTCATTCCATTGTGCCCTGTCCAGCTGTTTTTTGACCCAAGAATGCTAAATAAGTATCAAATCAAGCATTGATTATATAATCTATTATTTAAAATACAAATTATTTTTCCATTTCATTTTTTCATTACATTAATTACATATTCCCCAAAGACAGACTCATTTTTTATTTATCTTTCATTTTTATTAATTTCAAAATAAGTATTTTCAAACAGTAAAGCACAGTGAACACTGATCTCATGCTCACTCTGTCTCTCACTCTTTCTTTATCATCAACATTCATTTTACATCTATCTTGTTCCCATGGTACTTGTGGCTCTGAGGCACTCCTTATGCTTCAGACCAACCCGTGCTGGAGAGAATTTGAAAAGAGGACTATATCTAGTATTCACTGCCTCTGAACCTTGGTCGGCACTTGTAGTATTTTCTTGTAAATTACTATTTTCTTAAAGAGAATGTTAATGGCATGAATCAAAGGAGTGATTTGAACAGACTCCTAAACCATGCACCTAGTGCTGTTTTTGCTATGGACATGAATGCTATCTCAAATGGCTTGTTGAGGAGAGGTGCCCTTTTTACTTTTCTAATCAGAACCCAATCTGTTGAATCAAAGAAAATTCCAAAGACATATTAGGAGACTATTATATCATCAATTTGAGGGTGGGCTCTTTTCACTTGAACTAGACAGTATCAACTTAGCAGCTGCTTAGAATATCCCTAGAAACCAATGATAAATCTCAAAACTGCATAGCAACACCTTGCCAACCATCCACATCACCTTTGCATCATGACAGAGAATTTTGCACAGACAAGCACCACTCATATTTCCTTGAGAATATGCATAAACCTAGTTTTATGTTGGTTGTAATGTATTTTTCACTAATTAAATAGAATGACTAAAAACTTTTCAGAATAATAAACATCTATTCATGCATGCAATCTTTGCAAGACTGTCAAATAAAATTTGAAAATTTGAATAAAATAATAAAACTGTCAGTAGAATTACTGTGGTTTGTATTTAATTGTTGTTTGTTCTGGCTGAGTACGCTTCCTCTCACTTAGACTGCTTATTTGGTCAGTGGTGGGTGTTACATGAAGCGAAACGCAATGACAGATGGGGGCTGGAAATGGCCAAGAAACTGTGCACCAGTAGGGTTGAGGGTTGTTTTTATGTTTGTGTGTGTGTGTGTGTGTATGCAGGGGCGGATTTAGTTATTTGGGGGCCCCAGGCAAAATACAGGAATGGGGCCCTATACAATTTCACACATTTACAACCTTGAGGTTCCTTTCACTGTTGCTCGCTGCTGCACGACCGTGTTCAATAGTTGTGTCTAATCTTTTAGATTTTTCATGTACATGTTATAAATAAAGGATTTATTTTATGTTGTAAATCCCTTGTTCACATTTAAACAGGTTATAATAGTATTAGAGTAGGTTGGACACTAGGTGGTGCGTTGGGGTAATTTTCACTATGCAGTTGTCTACACAACGCAAGGCTGTCTAACTCTAAACTTTTAAAATATACATTTATTTTTTATTTAATTTAATTGCACATTTAAATTAAACTGAAGGAAATTATAAATTTACATGCTGTAACGAATCAGCTCATGTGAAATATGAATAATTAACCATAACTAGTTATAATTAACTATTCATATTTTAGATCCGCTGTAGATATTTAGCTGACCTCTCAGGGTCAACTGTCTTGTCAATTCTTAGAACGTTAATTTCCTGGTTAAGGGAAATAACTTTCTTACTGTACAATTCTACAAAGCTTGTAGCGTAAATCTGCATGATTAGTGACTCCGGTTATGAGCAAACAATGAACACGTCAAGTGTGATACAAGTAAGGCTTTAAGGTCGGAGAAGATCCCCACCTCTCAAGATGGGCTTATCCAATGAGAACGTCAGTAACCTCCAGTGGGGGTTCTGAGATACTGGGCGTTTTTTTATGGCCCTTTGTTTGAAAGCATGGTAATTTGCAAATGGACTTGAATCGAAATTACTACAGGTTCTCAGGACCCTAATATATATTGCCTATGTACCAACATATATGTTTCGATCTTAATAAGGTAAATTGA
>NW_015505956.1:204248-210453 GCF_001515645.1 Sinocyclocheilus grahami
TGGAAAGTGACTGTGCATGGTCCTTCTTGGGTCTTTCACAAAAACGAGTGAACGCCATTTAAAATAATTAAAATGGGCCCTATATAATATGCACTGTTGCTTAGTATTAAAATTATAGCTTCAGATTTATGATATTTGTAGGGCCCTATGAAATCCGTTTTATTTTTCCAAAATTAGCCTAAGTTTTATTTTTTCCAAAATCTTTTTTTCAGTTTAAATTGTTCTGGATTAATTTTTTATTTTTTTTTCCCCAAAATTGTTCTGCATGATCATATTAAATTTTAACAAAAAACATGTCTAATTAATTAAAATCATGAAACTTGTTTAATTTAACAGCAATTTAGTCCTATTAAAAGTTTAACAAAAATTACATTCTTATGGCCCAAATTCTGTGCTTTCCATTTAAATTGTTCTGTATTACATTTGAATGGTTTAATCAAAAACATATCTAATTAATTTAATTCATAAAAACAACTTAATTTATTAATTTTTATACAATAATAGGGCCCTATGAAATTTTTATTTAAAATTTTTTTGAAATTCTGTGTTGTGTATTTTCATTTTTCTGGTAATCAAATGAAGGCAAAAACATTCATCTATCTTTTATTCCAATGAAAAGTAAACAAACCCTTTACTTTTTGTACATTCAAAATGCTACACAACAGAAGTTTACTGTGTAACGAGCAATGTCATGGAATTAAACCGTGATATGGACTAGTGTATATGAATATTAAATGGCAAAAATACTATTTAGCTACTACAGACGACAACCGCGAGCGTTGCGTGTGCTTAAATAGCAAACTAGCAAACGAAACGCGTTCATTCCGTCACATTCCGCGTTTCACAGTAAATTCTGTTTTTATGAATAGATTCCGGGATTCCGTCCCCATTTTCTACATCGCCCTACTTTTGCTAAGAAGCACGTTCAACGCGGACGCACAGATGGTTGTCGTAGTAATGAACACCACAGCAACCACTTGTGCATCAGCATTGAACGCGCATCTCGCATATAAAAAGCATTTTAGGGGGCCCTTGGCTTTTGGGGGCCCAAGGCGGTCGCCTACCTTTGCCTAATGGTTAAGTTCGCCTCTGTGTGTGTGCTAATATTCAATATGTGTTTATTTGTGTGTAAGGCATTTATCAAGTGTGCTGTTGCATTATATCTTCACATTAGGAAAATTGAGAAAAACAAACATGAGACAAGAATATACCAAGGTTGTCTCAAAGCAATATGATTTTATGTGATTTCTCTTTTCAGTTATTTCATACAACTACCTGTTTTGTTTTTTTTATTATTAATTTTATTACATGTTTATTTTATTATCTCTTTTGTTGATGATTAACAAATGATTTGTGATGCTACCTGGCATATTGTTTTACATTCCAAATAGAAAAATATTAGCTGTTTAACTGCCTGGCCAATATGTTGCTCTGTCACTGCTCACCAATGCTGTTTTTCATTTATTGAAACTGACATGCCAAAATAAGACTGTTCATACAAATAAATAATGGTTTAATATTATAAAGTTTTATTTACACCAGACAGAGCTGAAGTGACAAAAACAATAACTATGCAAGACAAGTTTGACAGTTCTTTTAAAGTTTGATGGAATACATTATGACATTGCCAATTACATGCATTTCCTCTTTATCTCCATTTGTCTTGTTTTCTCGGGCACCCTCTCCCTATCGGTGCTTGCCGCTACAATTTCAGAGTAACTTTTGCTTAAAGATTCATTATATCAAATGATTATATAAAACATTATATAAAACTCATTCGTATAAAATTCACCATCATTATTACTCCTTTTCCAGCTGTCGTTCTCTCGCTGTGTTCGCCTGTGGCCAGGAAAGCCCATTGCTTTGACAACAAAATCTTGTAGATAGAGGGAAATCCAGTTACCCATCAAAGCCTGCTGCTCCCATCACTGTTTCAGCCAAATCTTTTGTTCTCCTAATCCAATTGTTACAGTTTTTAGTTCTGCTTTCATTCAGCTTTTCACAGAGTCATTCACTCTTCACCACCCAGATAACACAAAGACAAAGTGAACATTGTGCAACAACCACAGTAGAATTAACAATGATAGTCAATTTTTATGTACTATGTGCCTTAAATGTGATAATTTCACTTAAAGGAGTAGTAAAGGAACAGTTCTAATAACACATGCTGTTGTTCCATTAAACATAAGGTGAATTTTAGAATAAGCTTGAATAATATGACTCAAGTTGTATAAATCACATTTATGGTAGCTTTGGAGTGAAATTAGTTAATAATGATATTGGGAAAAATAAAATGTAATTGCAAAGGTAATGTAAGTCACACAGTCGAGGTTATGTGTGAATGTGAAAGGGAATGGTGGAAAAGTTAAGGAAAAAATTAAGATGAACCAACATTTTGAGGAGGATGTCGATTTGGGGGTTGGGTGAAAGGAGAGAGAGAGAGAGAGAGAGAGAGAGAGAGAGAGAGAGAGAGAGAGAAAATTTACAAAGACTTTTATTTACAACAAATCTCCTACTTACAATTACATAAACTCAAGTAATAAGTATCAAGTTACAACTCAATACAAATCAATAAAGTGTAAAAATTAATTCATCTTCAAAAATGGTACAAAGAGCATCATTACAGCACCAAATATTTTCGAAAGAAAGCAGATCATCAATACATTTATAATAGTAAAAATCAATTAAAATTCTAGATTGCACCAGGTTAAAAAACAAAGCAACAATATTTTAAACTATCCTGTTCAATTTTCTCTCTCCTGCTCAAATAGATGGCCATTTTTGCTTGTCCCACCACAAAATTAAGCAACTGACAAACATATTTTCTCTTAGAAACATATTTGCAACCTAAAATGAAAACCTCTTGCGAGAAAATTTCATTGCAATTTTTAAAAACATCCTTTAAAACAGAAAACAGTAGATCAAGTCTATGACAAATTAAGAAAGCATGAAAAATAGTCTCGCTGTCATCACAAAATCTGTTTTAACAGGATTTAAAACAGAAGTAAATGCATTAACTGCAATAACATCATGAACAATTCTCCATTGTAAATCTCCTGTCTTTTTGATCAACGGTGGTTTGTAAAAAATTCTCCAATCTGGTTTTTTGTTTTCACTCAAACGAAAAAAATCACGCCACGGTGTATCTATTCTGTTGTTCAACATTTTCCTATTAAAAGCAATTATACAGGATTTATATAAAAACTTTCTATCACAGGAAAAAAAATCAACACTTAACGAAGCAGCTTTTTCAAGAAAAAACCCAGTGCACCCATCCAATTTAGGAGCAAAAATCAATCCTGGAAAACTCTCTTCCAAATCTGGATTGCACAGTCCATTATTATATTCCAATAATAAAAGTTTCTCATGGTCATTTAAAGCAGATTCCCATCTCCGAAGAAGTTGTGCCGTAACACGAGTAGAATTAATCCCAAGGTGACGAGAAACTGCTTCTTTGTTTTTAAAATCACATCCAGCTACTTCCAGTAAGCGACCAAGTGTCAACATTCTATTATCAATAAGTGCTTTGTTTAGTCCAGGAAGAAAAAAATAGTTCGTTAAATTCAATCGTTTACCGTGGATTAAAGGTTCCTCTAATAGCCAGTAAAGAGATTTTGAGACATCCACTTTCTGAAAAGTGAAAAGATTCCACACTTTGAAAACATTCTTATGAAAAACAGGCAACATAGGAAAATTAAATTCCAAAGGATCCATCAGAAAAATTGTCCTGCCTAGATTAAGATTACCCACACTATTTAAAATCACTCTTGCCACTGCATTCCAGTTAAAGACATCTGAAACAGTTAAAAGTTTTTGCACAAACTGTAATCTAAAAGTGGCTATTCTACTTTGCAGATGTATCAGTCCCTGACCACCTTCTTCTTTTAGGCAGAAATAAAACATTTTGTGGGATCCAATGTAACTTATCCCAAAAGAAGTCCACTAGCAGTGTTTGTTATTTTGTTACCAAAGTTACCGGGGGGTGGGGGGGGGGGGGGGCCAAAAAAAACAAATGGGGCCCCAACAAGTTTTTAAAATCACATCCAGCTACTTCCAGTAAGCGACCAAGTGTCAACATTCTATTATCAATAAGTGCTTTGTTTAGTCCAGGAAGAAAAAAATAGTTCGTTAAATTCAATCGTTTACCGTGGATTAAAGGTTCCTCTAATAGCCAGTAAAGAGATTTTGAGACATCCACTTTCTGAAAAGTGAAAAGATTCCACACTTTGAAAACATTCTTATAAAAAACAGGCAACATAGGAAAATTTAATTCCAAATGATCCATCAGAAAAATTGTCCTGCCTAGATTAAGATTACCCACACTATTTAAAATCACTCTTGCCACTGCATTCCAGTTAAAGACATCTGAAACAATTAAAAGTTTTTGCACAAACTGTAATCTAAAAGTGGCTATTCTACTTTGCAGATGTATCAGTCCCTGACCACCTTCTTCTTTAGGCAGAAATAAAACACTTTGTGGGATCCAATGTAACTTATCCCAAAAGAAATCCACTAGCAGTGCTTGTAATTTTGTTAGCAAAGTTACCGGGGGGTCCAAACAAGCAAACTTGTGCCACAACGAAGAGGCCACTAAATTATTATTTTAAGAAAATTATTTAGTCCTCTAAAATACATTTTTGGAACCAGCCATTTCCATTTTTCAAGTCAACCTTTAACTTTCTCAATTATACCATCCCAGTTCCTTTGTATAACAGTTTCATCCCTAAATATTTAAAACCTATTTTTCCTCTAATCCAATAAGAAGTTTTGGTTTATCTTTCCTATCCTCAGTTAAAAAAGCTCCACTTTTACTCCAATTTACACTAGCAGAAGATACTTTTTAAAAAGTTTTTAACAAAGTGAATAATGCCTGAATATCACTTTGTCCATTGACACATACTGTCACATCATCTGCATATGCCGACAGTATGAATTTATTCCTGTATCCTGGTAACACTACACCTTGAAGTTTAAGCCTTATCTGTTGTAACAAAGGCTAAATTGCTAAGCAGTATAACATACCAGATAATGCACAACCCTGCCTTATGCCTCTATAAACTTTAAAAGGAGTACATTAAACACCGTTGATCTTTAAAATACTCTCCACATCACTATTAAGGACTTTTATAAAGTTAATAAAATTCCCACTAAAACCAAATGCAGATAGAACCTTCCACAAAAAACAGTGTTCTATCCGATCAAAAGATTTTTCTTGATCTAACGAAATAAAACCACATTTTAGGTTTAGCATCTTGGAGACTTCAACAAGATCACGAACAAAAGCAATGTTGTCAAAAATCGACCTACCTGGGACACAGTAGGTTTGGTCAGAATGAATAACACTGTCCATTACATTAGCTAGTCTATTAGCTAAAACTTTTGATAAAAGCTTAAAGTCACTGCAGAGCAAAGAAACTGGACGCAAACACCTTATATCTCCAAGATCTCCTTTTTTCGGTAGGAGGGTAAAACACAGCTCATCGGCAACTTACCCCTTGCCAGACTGATATTCAACACTTCCAGTAGATCCTCTCCTATTGTTGACCAAAAAGACTTATACAAGTCCACTGGTATACCATCAATGCCTGGTGTTTTACTGGACACCATCCCTCAGTGCTTTCTGTAGCTCACTCATACTCAGAGGGCCAGAAATGTCAGTGTTGAGGTAAGTTTTCAAAGAAAAACTCACCTTCATTTTCTTGCTCTACAGCAACCTCACTTTTATATAAATCTTTATAAAAGATAACTGCCCTCTGACGAATTTCTGAAAGACCCGTCAAAAGAATTCCAGAGTCAGAGGCAGCCAGTGCAGTTGGGGCCCCGTCCAAACCCCTGACACTGCAAGCCCGTTGTACGTGGCCCCCAGCCGGTGGTTGAGGCATCCGTGCAAACCACAGAATGCCTGGAGACCTGCTGCAGGGGCATTCCTGCCCGGAGGAACGCAAGGTCTGACCACGTTTGGAGATTTGGCGGCAGGCCAGTGTAACTTGGACCCGGAAGGTGCCGTGTTGCCACGCCCACCTCGGGACTCGGCCATGGAGCCAGTGCTGCAGCGGTCTCATATGGAGCAGCCCCAGCGGCGTGACTGCCGCCGTAGCAGCTGGCTACACGGCACAGCTTTGCTGCAGGCCGCAGGAGCGCTGCTCTTGTTTTGGCGGTGGCAGGGGGGCCGCCCTCGGCGACGGCAGCAGCTGCACGCCGGGGC
>NW_015505956.1:212089-229475 GCF_001515645.1 Sinocyclocheilus grahami
CAGGGAGAAGAACAACTGGCAGTGAGAGGTTTCTGGAGAGGCAAACAGGTCTACCTGAGCGGCTCTGAAACGTCTCCAAATCAGCTTGCCCGTCTGGGGATGGAGTCACCATTCTCCCGGGCGCGCAGCTCGAGACAGCTCGTCGGCTGCCCAGTTGAGCAGCCCAGGAATGTGACCAGCACGAAGCGACCTCAGATGCTTCTGACTCCAGAGGAGGAGGTGGCGGGCGAGTTGCGACATGCGACAGGAGCGCAGACCACCTTGTCGGTTGATGTACGAAACGGTCGCTGTGTTGTCCGTGCGGACTAGTACATGCTTGCCTCGTAAGCGCCCTTTGAGAAGGCTCAGGGCAAGGTGCCGCCCTAGGCGACAGCAGCAGCTGCACGCCATCAGGATGTAACTGATGGCCTCAGTCTGCTTTGGTCAGCGGAGAACCCCTGGGCAAGTTCTCCACCGTGTCGCCGACAGGCCGGCCTGGGACATGGGGGCGTTCAAGAATCGTGTCTTGTCCGTTTCGCGCATGTCAGGCAGTCACAGCCAGAAATGGCGCTCCCGGACCACCATAGTGGACATCGCACGACCCAGAGACCGTGGCGTAACCTTCGTCGCTTGTGGTGCGAGGTCCGCCACGGTGCGGAGTTCTCTGCGAACTTCCGGGTCGTGACCACCCTCGTGCAAGTCCCTTAGTGCCTTGGCCTGGTGCACTTGCAATCACGCCGTAGCGTGTAAGGCGGAGGCAGCTTCTCCACAGGTCGTATAGGACGATCTTCTTTATTCCTTTCAGGGCAAACCCGAATGAGATGGCCCAGCCCACCACAGTTAAAGCACTTAATTTTATCGGTTGTGACATAGAAAACATAGTTTTAGTTGTCAACCTTAATGTTAAGAGTCAAGTCAAGTTCTTCGCTGTCTTTCAAGATCATATAGACAAATCTTCTAAAAGAGACCACATGTTTTAGCAGTTGTGAAGTGGTACCAATAAGAATCTTCCTAATGGGTGAAACCAGCTTTCCATAGCGGGACAAAATCTTAACCAGTGTATCATCGGAAACAAAAGGTGGAATATTAGACAATGTAACCTTTTTTGAGGGCATTGAAATTGGAAGAACAGGTGTGAAGAGGTTGTTTACAACAATACCCTTCTCCACTAACTCATTTGCCTTTTCCACCGAACTCAAAAAAACAACAACAGCACTATTCATTTTGGACGCTGACAAAATAATATCATGCCCAACAACCTCTCCCATTGCCAAACAGCCGTCTTCGACACTCACCGCGGACGCCACTTTAACACCATGAGGTCGCATGAGATTATTTCAAAAACCAGCTCGCGGCTCTGCCAAGGGGGGAAAACCCCCGCAGCCCAGTTCAAACAAACAACAAAACCAAGAGAGAAGAGAAAGGCAATAAAACAGAAAAAGAAAGAAAAGAAGAAAAAACTCACTCGCAAAATCACGCTCCACACTCATGCCGCTCCGAACACTCACGCTCACACTCGCACCGGAAGAGAGAGAGAGAGAGAGAGAGAGAGAAAGAAAATGATAAACAGAGTCTCTATTTACTGTTAAAGAAAGAATCGATTATGAGCTTTCTGTTCTCTATGAAAGAGGTATTGAAGCTGAAACAGACAGGATAGTGTCAGACTGGAATCTTTGACCGAGATCCTGGAAACATTCTCCTAATGTTTGGGAATATAATTTCTCCTCTCATGTCTTTTCCATTCCCTCCATAATCTTTTTTTGTTCAACAGTGCCACAGAATGTCTCCACATTAGTTAATTATTTTTTGCTCATTTTTATATATTTTTCCCTCATAGAGCATTGTTTTCTGTTACACATTACAAAGTCTGTCTTTCAGTTGATCATTCAAATCCTGCTTCATATGCATATGATTATATAAAATTGACTGACTGATTTCACTCTTGATTTTTAAAGCTGGTATTGTGTGAAGATCAATTATTTCTCAAAATTCAAACCTGGTTGGACACCAAAGTAATTAAATTTGATATTGTAACTTTTTTTGTGATTTGTAGTCCTGCAATATCGCTTGTTTATGTATGTAGTCTTTTGATTATACAATCAGAATACAGTACATGTTTATAATATTTATATGTTTACATGTTCCTGTGGCTCAGTGGTAGAGCATTGCGTTAGCAGTGCAAAGGTTGTGGATTCAATTCGCAGGGAACACACATACTGATAAAAAATTTATAGCCTGCATGTACTGTAAGTCGCTTTGGATAAAAGTGTCTGCTAAATGCATAAATTTAATTAATTTAATAAAAAATTTAATAATATGTCTATAAATTAATTTTGGACCTTTTGACTTCAAAAACCATACATAATACCCTAGCAACTGCATAACAACAAGCTAAAAAGCAGTCACATGTGCATTTCCTAGCAGCAACTATGGTTATTCTACATGCTACACGTTATACTACGCTACATGCTATACATTGTCTGTATATAGCCTGTCATCAATCAGCACTATTTTTGAAGATGGCACATGTACATAAATGCATAAAGGAACTCTGGGGTATGACATAAGAGGGAACCCGTGATTAATCAAACAGCAAATAAAGAAAAACAACACAATATTTATAGTGAAGTAGATGGCAATTCCCTGGCTACTACCAGAACACCCCAGCAGTGGGTTTTGCAAGTCTATATTATTTTAGGCTACATATTTAAACAAGAATATATTGAGAATATAAGATAATATGTTCATATTAAAATTGTATTATACTATTTAATCCACTGTATTTAATTTTTATTTTAAATTGTTTTACTAGAATTGCATGTTCAGCAGCAAACGATGTTTGATCAGGCATTGCAATAGTTACTGAAGTACAAGATGGGGTAGAATTTTGACATGGCTTTGAACATTAGGTTTTAAAAGTTTTTAAATGTACAATTGTAATTTAAAAAATCTTAACATAGAACAGATTTTATTCCCTCAGCCTCCCAGCGTTACATTATCTCAATATCTAGGTTTTTCCTCAATAATCTCTAAAGCAGACATGTATCTTTTGTTCATGTTCTTGTTATTTCTTATTGCCACACTAAACACAGTATAAAAAAGTCAAACCACTATCTCAGCCCAAAATTGAAAATATGGAAATCATATCCCCATTTAATGAACCATGCCTTTGTGAGCTTCATGCTGTACTGAATAATGGACCAATCCACCCCCTTAGGGTTTTATCAATTATTCATCTGAGAAAGAGAATTCTGTTGGTTTACTATTCATGTCTGATGGTTAGGAAGAGAACTGACCTGTGTGGTGGAGCAGATGACATTTTGCTGATTGATTTTCCTCAAATGTGTATGAATACTTTTCAGATGGTTATCAGCTTTCACTAAGTTTTGGTGATCCCCAATCTAATGCTTAAAACAAACCTGTCTGCTTTTTTGCCATGCAGCAAGGAATATAGTTACCCCAAAACAGAAATTCTGTCACCATTTACAGACCCTTATGTTTTTCGATACCTTAGCAGAATGCCCAAGCTGCTCTTTTATATACAATGAAAGTAAACAGTGAACACAGCTGTCAGGCATGGTTTCCAGTGAATAACATATTTAAATTCTGTCTGTTCTACACACAAATGTTCAGAGCATTTCAGAACATTAGACACATTCATAATGCTAATAAGTTTTGAATTGTTCATTATCACAAACTAGATTTTATTGCATATATTGTTTAATAAATCCATCATGTAGCTATTTGGAATGGAGTTGGAAACAAGCTGTAACTAGTTGCATAAGGCTCTGCTCTGTCCGACAGCACAGTTTGTCCCCTGGGCTGTTATTGATTTTGCTCCAAGTTTGCAAAACGACACCGGCTAATAGAATCTGTAGGAACATCTCTGTATAGCGTTTCTATTGGTTTGCATCACGGCACTTCGAAATTGATTCCCTTTAGAGAACTTAATAAACTTGCAAACTGTGATGTCACATCCCTTTTAGTACAGAACTTTATTGCAAAATAATGAATAAACACATTGAAATTAGTTTCAAATCATGTTTTGTTTTGTTTTTTTTCAATTGTGAATAATGACAATGGTATTCTTGAACCCCATCAAAGACACAGTATGCTTGTTTCATAGGGAAATATACTGTAACTGATACTGTTGAGGAATTCTCTTTGTGTGTGGCTTATGAAAAATAAGTTCTGAAATCTTTCACCACAGATTCAAATCTCAAGCTGACAGTTTAGGCTGGAGACACACTACTCGACTAGATGAAACATTCTAAGATTGAGCTCAACACACTTAAAGACTGTTTCCATTGACCGGGGCAGATTCTAGTCTTTAACATTCAGAGAAGAGCACAAACCTAATGACTTAATCAGTCCACTACATAACACACTTTACGATTGGTCAGGCACAACTGGAAATTTTGGTGAACTATCAATATATTGTGATAATCAACTGCGTAATATCTTGAACCAAAACAAACAGTGACATCAACTGACAGCTGGCGCTACTTATTTGCAGTGTAATTTGTCAAGAAAAAAGAGAAAAACTTACTGAAACCTTAACTTACATCACATAAACTCCAAACTCTTGGTTGATTAACTCAAAACTTTCTTACTCGCGGCTATCAGTTCCGAAAACACAGCTGGGGGTAATTTCAGTCAACTTGATGTACACCTTCAGTTATCAATTCACATTTTAGTGCTTAATCCTGTTCTTTACACACTCAGTTCTTTATTACAGGAGTATTTTACAGGAGTGACAACTGCATTTTACAAACAAAACGAAAGATTCATAGTAACAACTGGATTTACATAAATTCTACGCAGTATGTATGAAACGAAACTAAACAAAGTTAATAATGTACAGTATTTAAACACATATCAGAGTTGTGTCTTTTCTGTATGCACAGTACAAAAAAATAACAGGGTACGTTTTTACCAAGCGGCAACATTCCGGTCTCTCTCGTGAAACCAACACGGAAGTGACTAAATCTGCAGTTCATGGACTGGCTGCTAGAGG
Source organism: Sinocyclocheilus grahami (assembly GCF_001515645.1). Classification (NCBI taxonomy): domain Eukaryota; kingdom Metazoa; phylum Chordata; class Actinopteri; order Cypriniformes; family Cyprinidae; genus Sinocyclocheilus; species Sinocyclocheilus grahami. The sequence continues at coordinate 217,086 of NW_015505956.1, forward strand.
ATGGCTCCAAGAGGGAGTCAGTCCCATAGACTCCCCATGTTAAAATGCCCAACTTTACAGCAGGAAAAAATATGATATTTTTTACAAAAATATCATATTATCTGGTACAAAAAGTGGTTTTGGTCTATATAGCTAATTTTGCCCTTCATGACAACTGTGAGGAGGTGAATTTTTTTATAACTCATACGTTTAAATTATAATAAGCCTTAAAGTTCTGCATAATTAAGGGTGTGGCCACTTGAGTGACAGGTGGATTGCCTCTGCTGTCACCACCGTCGAGCTAGGTGGGCGTGGTTTCAGCAACCAGCTCCCGCCTCTTTGCCCATTTTTGATTATCCGGGAGTGATGTGCTGCCAAGATGGCGATGGCCGGCTCCGCCAACTTTGAGCTTCAAAAACGCTCTTCAGAAACCTACGGGTGACGTCACAGACACTACATCCATGTTTTTTAACAGTCTATGGTTTTGACTCATTAGTGTTGCCCGATCTTGGTAAAAAAAATTGAAATAAAAAACTATTAGAACAAGCCCATATTAAACTCAAACCCAAAAGTGTCATCTAGGAAATAAGCCACATACCAAAATATAGTGACCTGTGCCTGCCTACTTTTAAACTGGATAACTTTATGAGCCAAACCCAAACAACAAGCTCAAAGATGCTTAATAAGAATCACCTATTAGTGTTGGGGAAAGTTACTTTTAAAAGCAATGAATTTCAGTTTTGCGTTACTCCCTAAAAAAAGTAACTTTTCTAAAAAGTAATGTGTTATGTTACTTTAGTTTTACTTTTTTTCTCATTTGGGCTGCTCTTGCTTGTTTGTTTTTAATTAAAAAAAAGTTATATTTTTGGCAATGTAAAAGTCCTTTCACACCAAATGTGAAATGAATATGCATAAGGCTGAAGGAAAAGTACATTCGCATCTCTACAGTAGAGGTTGCAACCTTTCTGCTGTGCTGCTATTCTGGATTGCATGAAGAATAGGATGCAGGAGAAGAAAGTTCAATACTCTTCAGCAAAAAAAAAAAAGATATTTGTGTTATTTAACATACTTAATTATTGCAGGTTTGTGTCAGTTTCATGGTTTTTATTCATTTTGAGGAACACTGAATCTGTTTTTGTGCAAGTGAGATGAGTAAATGCATGTTAATACTTAATCTAAAACTACAGTAACATCATGTTTACACAGCACACACAACATCTCTGCACTTACTCCAGATTTCTCTCAACATGGGGACAAGAGAGCTGTCAGTCAAAAGATGGGAAAACAAATTAACTGGTATTACTTAATTGAAAAAGTAGCTCAGATATTTTTTTGGAAATTAAAACACGAGACCAAGCCTCTGTTACTAATTCAAAAATTTCACTTTAAAACTAAGCAAGGAATCCTGAGTTGCTTCATTGAAGTTAAACATTTACTGTAATATGTAGAGTAGAGATTGACTGAGCGAGTGTGATTACCTGCATTTAATACAGCATTTATTTTTCTGGTCAAATTCATGTTCATAATCAGAATCTGTAATCAAATTCTAGAAGAGCTGGGCGAGATAAGGTGTCTATGCACAAATGCAGACAGATGTCTTTGGTCACTGTGTCATGTCTAGCTGTAGTTTTAAGCTTTTCATTCTTATTATGAAGTTTTTAATATGCTCTATCAAGCTCCATTGTGGTAGATCCAGTTGTCTTTAAATGCAAGAACACTTCTTGTGTTAATGGCTTCCCAACCCATAGGAAAGAAAAATCAAAAGTGAGATCTCTTTAACATCTCAAATATATCTCCTAGACAGAAATGAGGTTACTTTAAGATCGAATTTAGAATTTTGCTTGAGTCTCCTGCTTCTCAAACTTGTCTCCTGAGACAAAAACTCTAACACTCTCACAATGGTCTCCTTTAAAGCTTTAGAATAGGTATCAACAACATCACACACTGTGCTCAGAAATATCTCCTAGTCTAAATACTTTGATGGTCTCATATTTCTCTCCTCCAAAGTTTAAAAAAAGATCTCAACAGCATCACACTCTGTGCTCAGATTTTTCTCCTTAGCTACAGACATCGTATCTCTCACATTTGTCTCCTTTAAAGCTTTAGAAGAGATCTCAACAAAATCACACACCATGCTCAGATTTTTCTCCTTGGCTACAGACACTGGATATCTCACATTTGTATCTTTTAAAGCTTTAGAAGAGATCTCAACAAAATCACACACTGTGCTCAGATATTTCTCGCACTTACTCCAGATTTCTCTCAACATGGGGACAAGAGAGCTGTCAGTCAAAAGATGGGAAAACAAATTAACTGGTATTACTTAATTGAAAAAGTAGCTCAGATATTTTTTTGGAAATTAAAACACGAGACCAAGCCTCTGTTACTAATTCAAAAATTTCACTTTAAAACTAAGCAAGGAATCCTGAGTTGCTTCATTGAAGTTAAACATTTACTGTAATATGTAGAGTAGAGATTGACTGAGCGAGTGTGATTACCTGCATTTAATACAGCATTTATTTTTCTGGTCAAATTCATGTTCATAATCAGAATCTGTAATCAAATTCTAGAAGAGCTGGGCGAGATAAGGTGTCTATGCACAAATGCAGACAGATGTCTTTGGTCACTGTGTCATGTCTAGCTGTAGTTTTAAGCTTTTCATTCTTATTATGAAGTTTTTAATATGCTCTATCAAGCTCCATTGTGGTAGATCCAGTTGTCTTTAAATGCAAGAACACTTCTTGTGTTAATGGCTTCCCAACCCATAGGAAAGAAAAATCAAAAGTGAGATCTCTTTAACATCTCAAATATATCTCCTAGACAGAAATGAGGTTACTTTAAGATCGAATTTAGAATTTTGCTTGAGTCTCCTGCTTCTCAAACTTGTCTCCTGAGACAAAAACTCTAACACTCTCACAATGGTCTCCTTTAAAGCTTTAGAATAGGTATCAACAACATCACACACTGTGCTCAGAAATATCTCCTAGTCTAAATACTTTGATGGTCTCATATTTCTCTCCTCCAAAGTTTAAAAAAAGATCTCAACAGCATCACACTCTGTGCTCAGATTTTTCTCCTTAGCTACAGACATCGTATCTCTCACATTTGTCTCCTTTAAAGCTTTAGAAGAGATCTCAACAAAATCACACACCATGCTCAGATTTTTCTCCTTGGCTACAGACACTGGATATCTCACATTTGTATCTTTTAAAGCTTTAGAAGAGATCTCAACAAAATCACACACTGTGCTCAGATATTTCTCTTTAGCTGACTCTGGATCTCTCACATTTGTCTCCTCAAAAGTTTAGATTAGAGATCTCAACATCACACACTGTGCTTAGATTTTTCTCTGTAGCCAAATAATCATATTTATCTCCTGTAAAGCTTTAGAAGAGATCTCAATAACTTTACAAAGTGTGCATCAAGTGAAGTACTTGAAAGGCACTAAATAAAGGGAGAGAGAAATTATGCCGAAATAAGGATAATGTTACTTTTTATAAGACAATGTTTATGTACTTAGGCACATCATTTGTTGTTGGAAATAGTAATGTACCGGATGCCTTAATCAAAACTGATTTACAGAAAATATATGTGCTGAAAGGCACATAAATGGCTTATGACTTATTTATTTATTGATTTATTTAGTGATTTATTGAGATCACTTCAGAAATTTAGAGGAGACAAATGTGAGAGCTCCTGACTTTAGTGTAGGAGAAAAATCTGAGCAGAGTGTGTGATGTTGTTGAGATCTTGTTTGAAACATTGGAGGAGACAAATATGAGACCACCAGTCTTTAGATTAGGAGAAAAATCTGAGCACAGTGTGTGATGTTGTTGAGATCTTGTTTGAAACACTGGAGGAGACAAATATGAGACCCCCAGTCTTTAGATTAGGAGAAAAATCTGAGCACAGTGTGTGATATTGTTGAGATCTCTTCTAAATTTAAGAGGAGAAAAATGTGAGAGATCCATAGTTTCTAGTTAAGGGGAAACATTAGAGCACAGTGTGTGATGTTGTTGATATCTTTTCTAGAGCTTTAAAGGAGACCATTGAGACAGTGTTAGTGTTTTGTCTCAGGAGACAAGTTTGAGAAGCAGGAGATTCAAGCAAAAGTTTCCATTCAATCTTAAAGTAACCTCCTTTCTGTCTAGGAGAAATATTTCAAATGTTCAATTTTGAAATGTAAAAGATATCTCTGTTTTATTTTATTTTTCTTCCCTCTGGTTAGCTTCAATGTCATTTATCCACAACATTTCAATCTAAGACAATACATACATTGTCATATTTGAAGTTGTTTTATGTAGACAGTGTTTTATTGCACAATGATTTAACAGAGGAAACCATATCCTATATTTACATACATGCAAAAATTGGCTGTACAAGACCAGATTTTAATGCTAAACAAAGCAAAAAAAAAAAAAAAAAGTACACTGGTAAAGTATTACATTTGTTAAAAAAAGGTATTGCTCTTATTCTAAACATCTTGCACTTGAAAGTCCTTTTTAGTGTGTTTGGAAAATGTGGTGTATATACAATGCTGGACATTGAAGATAAATAAAGACATTTAAACTAGTAACCCTTGATGTTCTGAAAAGTTTAATGCTATTTAAATGATAGTTTTAGTATTTACAATATTAGTAAAAGTTTAACGTTTCTCCTCAAATAAAACTGAATGCATCTTAAGACAAAGCTGATATCTCAATGAGACATATAAGAGAAATAGCCTTTAGTATTCTGAGTGTTAAATAACCTCTGTCAGAGCCATAGCCTTGTGGACAGAACATCGACTTGAAGGCACAACTGTACCTCAGGCAGCATGGGTTTGAATCCCAGCTAAAGGCACTTTTTGGGGTGAAAAACCCTGTTGCAATCAAAAAAGCAACCTCTCAGTAGTAAAAGCTTGCAAGACAATAAAGAGATATCCCATGTTTCTCTCCCATTGTCATTTTGAATTACTTTCTTTCAGAACTTTCTCATTTCTCAGTTATGTCTACGTTTATTTATCCTAAGGATTTTTAGGAGAGACATCTGAGACACTGTTGAGACTAAAATGAGAAATACATGAGAATCACAACTAAGTCTCCTGAGGTTAGAATGAGCACCACTGAGCAATAAAATATCCCTATAATGGAGTCTTGATAGAGATTGCAATAAAGAGATATTCTATGTTTCTTCCACCATATTCTCAGTTTTGACTCTTTTTCCCCTCAAATATTTATCATGTCTCATTTGTGTCTACTTCTATTTCTCCTAAGGAATTTTAGGAGAAACATCTGAAGTGCTGTTGATACTAAAATGAGAGTTACATGAGAATCTCATCTAAGTCTCCTGAGCTTAGGAAAAGCAACCACTGAGCAATAAATTTTTCCTATGGGAATCCTTATTATTATTATTATTATTATTATTATTATTATTTAATCCCATTATTTTTTTTGTGTATTAATGTGTAAATTGACAGGCCCATTTAATACTTTGATGTTGTTGTTGTTGTTTTTCAAAACTCTGATCTTTGATATCTCATTAACACTGGTACAGATGGATGTTCATATGTGCATTAAGACCAAAATACACATTAACATGTTCATAAAAAAGAGATTTCACACATGCAAATAAAAAAATCAAACAGCATTTTGCTTTGCCCCACCTCCCACCCACCCTCCGCTTCTCTCGGTCAAGCCAACTATTGTTTCATAATAGGACATAATATCACTGAAAGATATTCTGGCTCAGGGTTGGTAAGATTTAATGCCCATAAACCACACCAATCCACTGCAGTGGATTTGTCTTTTTTGATTAACAGGTTTGTCCAAGTTTAATCTGCACCAGTTTTAGACAAAAAGCAAATACTGAGGACCCTGTCTTTTGGAGAGAATAGCAGAAAATGGTGTGAATACGCCCCTCTGCACTGATAGTTTGGACACTGGACATCGCCTTTGCAGACGGTGTGTGTATTAGCTTGTGTTTCCCTGAGGGCTTTTCTGTCACATACCTGTACTAAGATCTGAATCTGGGTCAGTTGAAGACTCCACTATTTCTAGCCACTTAATCCTCTAAGCATTTTTTCCTGCAAGCATCTCAGTGTTTGTGTGTGTGTGTGTGTGTGTGTGTGTGTGTGTGTAATCACAGTGTACTAATACCTCTAGCCTGGTGCTCAGTAATCCATCTATCCACAGTGGCCGTTCTTCAGTAGACATCCTCGCAACCCCTTGTTCCATATTTTTATTTTATTACTCCGGCATTCCTGTTTTTGGATATACCTCATTGAAACCTCTCAAAAACACCCATGAGTGTTGGGATGGTGACCAGAGCAACAGCACAGGTAAGGCTTTATCATCAACCCTGTGTATTAGCTAACCGCTCATATTTTATTGTCAAGGTAGTTTTATCTAGCAGGTTTTTTTTTCTCTTTCAAAGTTCTACAGAAGTCTGCTGCAGCCTTTAACCTGCTGGTCCACAATAATGGTTATTTTATAATTGTCTGTGGCCAAATAACTGCATCTAAAAGTTAAGCAATCAGCACATTCTTTAATTTCGCTTAACAACCATAAAGAGTAGTTCACCCAATAATGAAAATTCTGTCATCATTAACCCAACCTCATATGCGCTCTCAGAAAAAAAGGTACAAAAGCTGTCACTGGGGTGTTGCCCTTTCAAAAGGTACTAATATGCACTGTAGGGATTTCTAAATATGAACGGACACTGATATCAGCCATCATGAGGTCCGGATTAATTTAATCAAGAGTTGCCACAGAGATCTTTTGTATGAGGACTGAAAATACCGCGTGATGCCTCGTGATCCAATGAAAATAACTATTATATGTATGCACAGGAAGCGGCTATGTTAAGCCTCTGGGGTCTGAGGGTGTTTTGGGCCCTGGAGAAGTTTTGACATGTCCTGACATTTGTGCTTTTTTCAGTTGCTAATAAACATTTTAATGCATAGAAGTAGTGAAAATGTATCCACTGTATGTGTTATGCCGTATCTATATATTTGATGTGTTTATCAAAACCATGATACCTCAATCTTGGCCTTATAACTTTTCTTTTAGTGATTACGATTACTGTGTATGCAAAATACATGTTGTTTGAGCTCGAATGAGAGCTTGTCTTATTCACCGAACACTGGTGTTAGTGAAAAGTTTATATTTTGTATCATTCTCTGGTGATAATACTGTTATCAGAAGATATTTAAAACTTGCAGAAATACTCTCCACAAACAGCATGCGATTCATGCATGATAAGGAACAGTATGGGCCGTGGCTAAGCCACCATCTGATTGGACAGCGACCTGTGGGCTAGACAAAAGTCAGCCTGCTTAAAATTGGACACAAAGCCCTCTCGCGCTGTCTTACGCTCGGGCTCGCTCTCTCACGCTAAAGAACTTTGGCTTTCACCTTGGTGAGCACGACAAAGCGTCCCACGCCGTACCATCGCATCAGCGAGACCATCTAAGAACTCAAACACTTCAGTTGAAGCTTCGCAACTCTGCAGAATGCAAAGCCTTGCTAAAGCAGTCTCTCTCTCTCAGAAGAACCCAAAGCTCTTCGTAACCCGGCAACCAACCAATCCAATGAGGGGTTTCCCAAAAGAACGTCATTCAAACATCATTCTGACGCCACCTCAGGGACCAATCAGCAACGGGGTTCCCTCAACAGACATCCAGGAAGCCCGCGTCAGCCACGGAATCAACTCAGCTTTTCAGCTGTCAACCAAGCAAAATGCAAGTACAAGCAAAATCTTCGATCTGCTGAACTGACGCTGGTGAATTTAATTAAGCAGTAAAGATAAGAATATTCTCTGCTTGTTAAATTCTCTAAGGTGAATTTAAATCACTCGTAAAACGAGTTAGAACTTGAAACTTCATGCAACTCCGTCAACTCTCATTTCTGTCATCTGAAACTGTATGTGTGTGTATGTGTGTTTTAGTTTAGGTTTTATGTAATCTAGAATAGCCAATAAAATTCATGTTTCATTCATAAATAATCATCGTCTGGTGTCATATAATTTCAAGGTTAAAACTTTTCCAAGATCAACGTTACCTCTCTAAGAGAACATAAAATACATATTCAATTGGTAATATACACTGACACTTTCTCGCTGGCCGAGTAACAGATAGGGTGTAAACCATTTAAATCAGGTGGACTTGGGATATTCAGATCCGAGTCCTCTCAAAAACTGAATGAATTAATAATAATTAATTCCCTACAATTACAAATTAATAAGTAATTTCATTACAGCACCCTGCAGGTACTTTTAAAAAGGTACCATCCCAGTGACAGCTTTCTTAAGAGTGTAGTTCCAAATCTATATAAATGAAATTATTCTTCTGCAGAACACAACAGAAGATATTTTTAAGAATGTGGGTAACTAAACCATTTTGGTTTCTACTGACTTTCAATTTCATTTCAAAACTCAAAATAATTTATTTTATTTTCCACAGAAGAAAGTAAGTCACACAGGTTTGGAAACACATAATTGTGAATAAATGATGACAGGATTTTTATGTTTGGTTAAACTATCACTTTAGTTAGCAGTTTGCACTGTCTATGACATATCAGCTGCACAAAAGGTAAAGCTGGACTTGTATTTGTCTGTCTACATGAAACATGCAATCCTGCGTATTACCAGTTAAAGAACCAGGTATCAGACCAGCCAATTCAGTTTACTGTCACCACACAACTTATTTCTTACCGGCATAATTATAACTGCTAAAAGCTTTATTTTACTATTTCCGTTCATACACAATTTGTAAGTGCTTCTTCTGTTAAAACCTTAACTAGTGGTGCTGCCATCTACTATTGCCCATACTTAGGGTTAGGGATTTGAACAAACCACTAACCTTATGAGTTTAACTTTAACACTTTACTCGTCCACCAGCATTTGTGTTACAGAAGTGAATGATAACCCGAATTAAGCATATTGTTATTGGGAGGTGCACTACTACTTTTCTGAGTGAGCAGATTTTTGTCTGACAGATGTTATAGCAGGTGAAAAAAAAATACTTGGGAGGGATCTGAGTCATACCTACACCACTGAAAAAAAATCCAGCAAACAATAGCATGAATTCCATGTTGCAGGCACGTGTTGAGGGGGGTGCCTTGGGTGCTTGAGCACCTGCCTCTTTTCCCCTTGATGCCCAAACGCCCTTTTATCAAGGGAATTTATTTATAGGGCTGCATGATTAATCGAAATTAAACCGCAAAGGTGATAAATTGCCATATGGCAGAAGCTGCGATTGTCATGCATATCTTTCAGTGACGCATGGTTCTGTGATCAGCAGTAAATCTCCATCCGAAGGCCAGGGTGCGCTCTCATGCTGAAACTCCAAATACGCCACGCAAAAAGAAATCCAGGAAATCCCTATCCACAAGTTTCCTAGGCCCATGAGGCCTTGCGTCAAAAGTGGGAACGTCTTCCAGTTCGAAGTAAACAAGCGGGATGTGACACTCATTCATTCAACAGTTGACAGATCACTAAATTAAAGATTTAGTGATCCAAACTTGCTAACGATGTGGGAACACAACTTCAACAAACTTAAAAAGGGTGAAATAACAGTACCTTTGCCCTCTGCGGTAGATGGTTAGGAGGATGGCCTCGTATCACATACGATAGCATTTTTAGCTATTTTGTAGATTCAGTAACTTAGCCTGTGATGGCAAGGCGATGAACAATTTGAAAATCTCAAAGGCGTATCAGTATCTACACATTGATAAAATCGGTCGGGTGTTGTTTAGGGATGTCGAAAACAAACTTATGATTCTAAAAGCGGACATTGAGCCGATCCAGAGCCTAAATGTATCACATCATATAAGGCTTGGGTGCTAGCATCAGTGACAGATAGCATCATGTATTGCAGGGCCAGGACGCTCTTGAAGCGATTCCGAGGATTTCCACCCCAGAGGTGTGTCGCGACTGTCTCCTCGATGGGCGGTCGGCTCCATCGACAGAAGAAAGCACACACGATCCCGCGGCTTGGGCTCTGGCCAAATAGGGGGAACGCCAAGACCATGAGATCTCATCATGGACTTCAGGGAAGAATGGAGCGGGCCTCTGGGATGTGGCTGTATGGGCAGCCCATCTGCAGATACCGCATGTCCAATCTGTTTCAGGCTGGTTGCTCCAGGGGCGTCCAGTCAAGGCCCAGATCCTGGACAGCCTCAGATAGGATCCTTATCAGCTCTTCATCCACTGGGGCTTGCTCACCTCACTGCTGGCAGTCTCAGACTCCAGGTCAGTCACCAGATCCAGAGGCATTTGACATGGCGTCTTCGGCGTCGTCTTCCACTTGTAGCCACTTCCACTTCCACTTGCACCAAATGTAGCACATACTCGGAAATTTTGCTCTGAATTTAACCCACCCAAGTGCACACACACAGCAGTGAGTAGTGAACAAACACATCCTCCGATAGGTGAAGGCTGGACTCGGTGAAAGACAGGTGGCCCTCTCGAACAATAAGTGTGCTGGAGCTGAGTCGACGTGTTCATCAGAGGGGCCTGCTGCACGTGGCTGCCTCAGCCTTTCCTCCCGCATCCTGTGTCGGCGATGGGGGGTGAAGGCAAGGGGTTAGCCTGTGTGCAGTTTAGGATTACAGAGATCCTGGCACGGAGGGCTTTGACTGTCATCTGCTCACAGAAAGGTCAGCCGACCCATTCAGCGCGGTCTCTGCATGGGCTTGGCCCAGACAGAAGACACACATTTCGTGTGCGTAGGGGAGCTTGATCCACCGCATGCACAACACTCCTTGAGTGACATTTTTGTCTTCTTGCCGGATCACCGAAGGGGAACCGTTGCGAAGTGGCATCCTCTTAAGGTGTAGTCAACAGCGAGAAGTAGTCAATGGTGAGAAGTAGTCTAGAAGTCTTCGATGCTTGCTTTGTGAACATGAAGGATTCTGAGTTAATGACGCTGGGCTATATAGTGGGGGGCTCCACCCCTAGCTTGTGCGTCATTGGCTGGTAAGATTTACCAGTGCAGTGCAAATTCAGTATTTGAGGAAGGAAGGGGATAACCCTAGTGTGAGCTATGCAATGTAGAGAGACCGACTTGAAAGGGAACTATAGTTGTGGTCTGATATTATACTATTAATCAATGCCATCTGAAGTTAAAATGCAATATTTAATAAAGATTTAATATTTAATAATACAATTTAATAAAGAAAAAATTCAAACTGGTAAAACAGTTTATTCAAGAGACAAAATAATAAACATAAGTAGTGTTACTACAGTTTTGTCTTACATTGTGTTGCAGAAAGTTTTCTTAATCTTCATAGAACATAACATGCATTTTCAGCAGTTGCTAAAACAGAATTAATTTATTTGACGACAAGGGCCAACGTGTCCAACTGAAGTGCCCAAATGACTTCAAATTGACTAAAACAACTTTTGTACTGTATTGTAAATATTCTGATTTTCACTGACTTGAGTCAAGTCAAGTCAAGTCAAGTCAAGTCACCTTTATTTATATAGCGCTTTTAACAATACAGATTGTGTCAAAGCAACTGAACAGCATTAATTAGGAAAATAGTGTGTCAATAATGCAAAATGACAATAGTAAACACTAATTTTTTCAGTTAAAGGCAGTTCATCATTTAATTCAGTGATGTCATCATCTAGCTCAGTTCAGTTTAAATAGTATCTTTGCAATCATTTGCAATCGTCCTCTGTCTTTCAGGGCTGTAGAGGTACTTTCTAGGTGCTGATCCACCATCTGGTCTGAATACGTACTGGATCCGGGTGACTGCAGTGACTATCTGATCTGGATACAGACTGGATCTGGTGGCAACGGTGACCTCGGAATAAGAGAGAAACAGACTAATATTAGCGTAGATGCCATTCTTCTAACGATGTAGCAAGTACATCGGGTGTTATGAGAAGTGTTCCCGGTTCCGGTTGACCTAATTAATGCAGCCTAAAAATTCTTTAACGGATTTGAATATTAGAAGCGTATTAGTGTGTTATGTGTAAGCCAGGTTAAAGAGATGGGTCTTTAATCTAGATTTAAACTGACAGAGTGTGTCTGCCTCCCGAACAATGTTAGGTAGGTTATTCCAGAGTCTGGCCACTAAATAGGAAAAGGATCTGCCACCCGCAGTTGATTTTGATATTCTAGGTATTATCAAATGGCCAGAGTTTTGAGAACGCAGCGGACGTGGAGGACTATAATGTAACAAGAGCTCATTCAAATACCGAGGTGCTAAACCATTCAGGGCTTTATAAGTAATAAGCAAGATTTTAAAATCTATACGATGTTTAATAGTTAGCCAGTTGACAGAATCGGGCTAATGTGGTCATACTTCCTGGTTCTAGTAAGAACTCTAGCTGCTGCATTTTGGACCAGCTGGAGTTTGTTTATTAAGCGTGCAGAACAACCACCCAATAAAGCATTACAATAATCTAACCTTGAGGTCATAA
>NW_015505956.1:229647-263330 GCF_001515645.1 Sinocyclocheilus grahami
TGTTGTGGTCAATAGTGTTGAACGCAGCGCTAAGATCCAATAGCACTAATAGAGAGATACAACCACAATCAGATGATAAGAGCAGGTCATTTGTAACTCTAATGAGAGCAGTCTCAGTAATATGATACGGTCTAAATTCTGACTGGAAATCCTCACAGATACCATTCCATTTTTCTCTAAGAAGAAATATAATTGTGAGAATACTATCTTTTCTAGTATCTTGGACAGAAAAGGGAGATTCGAGATCGGTCTGTAATTTACTAGTTCTTTGGGGTCAAGTTGTGTTTTTTTGATGAGAGGCTTAATAACAGCCAGTTTGAAGGTTTTGGGGACATATCCTAATTACAATGACGAATTAATAATAGTCAGGATCTATGACTTCTGGAAGCACCTCTTTTAGGAGCTTAGATGGAATAGGTGCGCGTGTGCTCATTATACCACGGTTTCAGACTGTTTTCCTTAATCTTCCTTAAGCATAAAGGAGCAACTGTATTTAAAATGCTAGAAAAGAGAGAGTCCATAGTTTCTGTTACAACATCAAGTTGTTCTGAGGTTTTGGATATGCTAAGGAATTGGGATAAATCAGGAAGATTACTTACAAAGCAGTCTTTGTGGTAGAAGAGATGGTTCTACCATATTTGTAACAAGGAGTAGCATTTACAGTTTTAGCTATATGAAGTTTGCACAAGACTAAATAATGATCTGAGATATCATCGCTTTGCTGCATAATTTCAACACCATCAACATAAATATTTAAATCTTGTGAGAACATAAATATTTAAATCATGGTGCACAGTGAAAAAACATGGACAGTCTCATGGAAATGTGTTACACCACATTGCATCACATGCATTAACTGCAGAAACTTGTAAATTATTAAGTGTGTAATAGTAGATGAATTTGCATATATTTCAGTAATATATCATATAATCTTTTTGGAGAAACTGAAATATAAAGGTTACGGAATAAACTTACCATGCACCAAAATCGTATTTGTGTGTATAAATGTCATCAAGATATTAGCATTGTTGCAAGCCAGGCTCAAGAACAATGTGTGCCTGTGGCTACATTTTTGCAAAAATTATATTATGTTGCTTCTCGCATGCTTTGCAGCAGTTTCAAAGTGAAATTCCACGTGATTGGTGCTAAAATAGCTAGTTAAATTTAGTCCGAATCAGATAAATGTGACTGTATCGAAATTTTATTAAACTGGTTCATTCACATATCAGGGCAATTCGAAAAAAGAAATATCCAGTGAGTGGCGCTAAACGGTTAATGCTATATTGCATAAATAACATACCTATACTTAATCCAACCCTAATATTATTAAAGGGGTCATATGATGTTACTAAATAGAACATTATTTTGTGTATTTGGTTTAATGAAATGTGTTTATGCGGTTTAAGGTTAAAAAAACACATTATTTTCCACATACTGTACATTATTGTTTCTCCTTTATGCCCTGCCTTTCTGAAATGCATCGAAGCTCATCGGTCTGAAATGCGAGGTATGCTCTGATTGGCCAGCTATCCAGTGCATTGTGATTGGCCGAATACTTCAAGCGTGTGACGGAAATGTTACACCCCTTGCCATATTGTGATACCTTGCGGAGCGGGGCGACGAGACAATATCATTAAAACCCAATATAAACGAGGCATTTGTTGTATCCAGTGGGGACATAATTACGGATTATAATGACTTATACTGTCTTTTTACGCGTTGCATTGCATCGTGCCACGTAAACATAAAACCATGTCTGCATTTGTGATCGGAGAAATTACAAATGGCAAGCGCTATTCTACACTGCTCAAAACTCGCGTTTGAACAATGTCACACACGGCGGCCTAGAGTGAGCGGAGGCCGGGGGCTAGAGTTAGCGGCGGCCGGCTAGAGTAAGTGGAGGCCGGCTTGGGCCGGTGGGCTTGAGAACGGCGCGGCGGGCGGGCTTGCGGCAGCCACATGTGATGACCCCAGGCTGGACTCCGCTTCGTGCACGGTGAAAGCCAATCCGGCGATCCACAGCGCGAAGTCGATGTATTTCCTCAGCGACCAGCACGGATCAGCTCCAGGCATGACGAAGTGGATATCGTCCTCTTTTGGAAGGCCAAACAAAGTAGTTTTGCTTTCACAACGAAACACACAGAACACAAACACACAGCGCCTTCACAACATGGCGGTGGCGGCAACAACAACACTACAGCGAAAATAAAAGTTACGCCTTCTTTCTTTGCGTGAACATTTGGGCGGCGTTATGCAAATATTCCCACATTGTGACGTAGACATGTGGGGGCGTGTTAGAACAAGCCGTTTTAGGTAGGCGTGGTTGACTCTTAACTTTTATAAAGAATATCTCTTTGGATTTGAGACTTTAGTCTTTGCAACTTCTTAGATCTTTACAGATCTTCTTTATGCACGAAGAGCTTGTAACAATCCAAAGAGAAAGGAAAAATTTAAATCACATCATGTGACCCCTTTAATATAAGAAAAAAAAACTGCACAATAGCTTGACATTTTACCTTGTTTTTACTTGACTTTGAGCTCTTTTGTCAAAATATGTTTTACAAGAAATATACCTGAGCTCTCACTTGGATCCAGTACATATCCAAAACATGTACAGTACTAAGAATGTGTTGCTAATGTTCCCATTAAGTTAAGACAACATTTTGTTTTGTTTTTCTTGGTTATTTCAGTCAGAGAAAACATGAAAGGAATGTTAATTTTATAATTTTGCACACATTACAGGAACATTATTTTTGAACGTTCTCTGAACCATCTGAAACAAGTAGTAAATAGTAATGTTAAAAATAATAGACTAACGTCCACCTAAAATGTTTCAGAAAACCATTCTATGAACTGTGTATAAATACATTTTTTATAGCATTTTAATAATGTTATTAAACCAGATTATATTGAACGGACATTTAATTCATGTTGCTGGAAGAATTTTGTTCATAACTTTAAGAGAACCTTGCCAGAACAATAGCCAAAGTTATGATAATTTTCCCTGTTAGCTGGGAAGCTGGATATGTGATGCAAACATTAGTTTATAAATCATGCACTATGGTAGAGGTGTTTTGAGAACATAACATAGTATTGTGCCAGGAATCACGTGAAAATTATTCATTAATTGATAATCTGCTGTTGTAATCATAACTTACATAAAAAGGAATAAAAGTTGTAGTTGTATTTAACTGCCTATAGTTTTCATTTCTGCTGGAAACTGCAGCAAGTGCTATGTATAGCCAAAATTTAGGTAGAGGCACATTTTTTTCAATTAGGTTTTAATGGGTTGCAACATTTTAGTCAAAAATGGATGATACATACAGTAAAGTCATGTATTGCCAAATGTGGAAATTAGGAAAGTAATTTTTGTGTGAGGTTGCTGTTACGTCTGCCAAGGATTTCTGCATGTGTGTGAGCGTAAGAAGAACCAAACAGATGGCATCACTAGTGTAATCTGTGGGTCACCCCTGTCGGCCTACTGACACACTCGAAAACACTCAAATACCCGCAAATGCACTCCCACTCTCAACACACACACACACACACACACACACTTACAGATCTATCACCTTCTCTGCTCTCTAAATCCTGATGTCAGATAAAAGGTTGATGTTATTATTCACCATAATATATTCAGTTTGATGATCAACTGAAACTAATCATTAGGGATCCACTAATAACTTTTTTTTTTTAAGATCTAGTTCAAGTGACTTTCTCTTTGGTACTGATATTTGTATTTTAATAACTCACCAATTTTCATGTAGTTCAGTGTGAACGATTCTTTGAAGACACTGATCAAAAGCTGATGGTATTCACTTTTTATTTTTCTTAATTTTGTTTTATTTTAATTTTAATTTATTGTATGATTTTTTAAATAAATGTATTTATGATTTTACAGACACTTGTTATTCTTTTTATTTAGTCATGTATTCTCTCAAAACATTTTGATTTTGATAGTGCCATGCTCTATTGCAGGAGTCACCAGACTCAGTCCTGGAGGGCCGGTGTCCTGCAGAGTTTAGCTCCAACTTGCCTCAACACACCTGCCTGGAAGTTTCAAGTATACATAGTAAGACCTTGATTAGCTGGTTCAGGTGTGTTTGATTGGGGTTGGAGCTAAACTCTGCAGGACACCCGCCCTCTAGGACTGAGTTTGGTGACCCCTGCTCTATTGTTTGAGCTACAGGAGTATACTCTAATTTACATACTCATGCAAGAAATCTGGATTTTTCCAGGACCATTGCTAAACTAAAATTCTTCATATTGTTTAAGGACTTGCTTAATTTCATGCTTATTTTTTTCCCCCAGTCTGATTTTGTATTTGGAAGTTTGTCAAAGATCTTAGGCTTGCTTCAGAAAAATGTAGCTTGTGATTGTTTATGTGTGGGGTAAAATGTTTAGCTAGTGTGTCTTGCTTTGTGTTTGTGTAGCTCATACCCAGACACAATGGAAAGTCTGGTGTTTTCACTAATAAATAATACCTCCTAGTAACATTTTATTTTACAGTTTTTCTGAATTGCTAAAACACATTTCTTGAAACCATCACTCATTTTCTCAAAACCTTAAACACAAATCCAAATACTCAAATTCACGAATTCACGAAACCTCTGACTCTTGCATCAAAATCAAACAATCACTGCAAAACCATTTCACTTGCACTCAAAATCAGCCAGTGCTCTCAGATCACACACACACACACACACACACACACACACACACACACACACACGAGTCAATAAAATAAACACTACAGAGCATTAATTAGACACTACAGAGAAAAAAATGGAGAACACAGCATCCAGAACATTACAGAAAAAAGTATATTGTATTGCGTAAACCATTTTGCAATTCTGTAAAAAAAAGTATAGTAATTGCAACTGAGTAAGGTGAATATATTGTATAGGCCTACTGTATGTACTGCAAGAATAGTATTGTGCTGAATATTGAATAGTACTGCATGTTTCTATATATTCAGCAGTTGGATACTGCACAAATGCTGCAGTCCAACTGCAAAGGTCAAAAAGGTCAAATAAAACTCTAAATGAATAGCATGTTACAGTACACTCAAATACTGTAAGTTGTGCAATTGTAAAATCAGGGTCGAGGAGATATTCATTCTGTCTCAGCATCATGTCTTTGTGCTTGAGTCCGGCCTTAGGACTTTGTCCCCATCACAAGTAATGTTGTCTTTTTTGCTAGACAAAGAGTAGAAAAAACCCCTCTGGTTTGATAGATCCAGCCTTGATAACATTCTCTTAACCTTACTCTTTCTCTCCTCATCCTCTTCCTCCTCTTCTTGCATGTACGCTTCCTCCTTTCCTTCTCAGATGGTTTCCATCTATTGTTCGTATCATAATTCAGTCACCTGTGCCACTTGTGCACTCTGAACTGACTCATATTTTTTACAGTTGGTTTGATCACATCATTAGAAACAAGTGTTTAAATGATGCCAACTGTGCTTTAGTTGTGTTTAACTTTTGCCGCTTGTGTTTAGCATTTTGCAGCACAAATGCATCACAGTGTGATAAGTGTTTGAGTGAATGAGAATGTGTTTAGAGTTTTGCAAAAAGAGTGCATGAGATTTGCAAATAGAGCCTAACTGCCTGAACATGTTTAAGGTTTAGCAGAAATAGTGCTTTCTTCGACAAATTGGTTTAATCTAGTGAGAATTTGGTTCAGAGATTGGGGTTTAGTGTTCTAGCAATTCAGAAAAACTGTAATCAATGCCCACAGTACATGGAAAACCTGGAAATGTTCTGTCATCTCCAAGCCTGGAAAATCATGGAATATAGAAAAAATCTTAAGTAGTCATTGAAATTTATTTTTTCTCTGATCTACAATTTAATCAGCCATATATTGCTCTATGTGAGTGCATGTGTAAAATACAACCTTAAAATAAATAAATAAACAAACAACACACTCCTTCATTGATAATAATATTCGTCTGTTGTTTGATGTTTGTTCTGGGAACATTTGCACACAACTAAGGACAATCTTTTAAATTCCAATTGAAATCCTTAAGCAGTAAGAACACTATGACTGGAAAGGAAACAGAAGACTCTTGGGAACTGTTGAAACACCATAGTTATATTTCTGTCGAAATTAAGGCTGGAGATGACAGCGCTAGAGAATAAACAGCCAGCAGATGGCGCCATGACAAAGTATTTACAGTGAAACAACTGAATAGCCTGTGCTCTGAACTGCACTGCTTCTCTGAGCTACATAAATGTCCTCAACACAAAACACTTTGAAATGAAGATAGTAATAGGAGCCTGTGGTCTGTTTGTTATTGTTGAAAATTGACTTAGGCCTAACACTATTAGTTGTGGTCCAAGATTTACTGACGACTGTGACACTTTTGGAAAATTATCAATAATAGCTGAGCCAGTTTTGTTTGTGTTGTCAGGCTAGTCAGTACAAAAGTGCCTGTTTCAGAAATCTACCTATAGTCTTGAAATAGGTTTTTCATTTTTTCTTATGTACTATATAAACTAAATGTTTGTTTTATTTCAGCAATTTTGTGTGCATCTGGTTTGGTATAATTTAGTTTTAAAGGGGGAACCAGGGAGTGTGGTAGCAAGGAGCAAGCTGTAATACCATTAATTAGATTAATTAGAAATGAGCTACAAGTGTGAAACCATACTTTATCATACTTCAACTTTATAAAACAAATATAAAAGTATATAACAAATATAAAAGGGATAACACTTAATGTGAGGCTATTATTACATGCAGGAATTAAAAGTTTACATGCTAGCATGACTAAACTTACTTATTTACAACAGTAGTTGCTATAGCATCACCAGAGAGAGAGAGAGAGAGAGAGAGAGAGAGAGAGAGAGAGATAGAATACCAAAATATAAAAACCTTTGGAAGATATTAATGCACTTTCATTTAAAGGGATAGTTTACTCAACAATGAACATTCTGTAGTTATTCATTATCTAAACCTCAAGTTGTTTCAAACCTGTATTTTTTTTCTTCTTCTGTCAAACATAAAATAATATATTTTGAAGAATGTGTTTGTCCCCATTGACATCGTATGAAGGGAAAAAATAAAAAAGGTCAGTTGGGACCAGAAACTGTCTGGTTACTAACAGTCAAGCAAATAACATTGACACACAACATTTCACCAGCAAGCAGATTCCCAGCTGATCCATTATGTTTTTCTGTGTGGAGTCTGCATGTTTTCTAAATGTTGGCGTGGGTTTCCTTCAGTTGCTCCAATTCCCTACAGATATGCAGGACAGGTGAATTGAAGATGCTAAATTGTCTGTATGCTTGTATATATGGATGGATGGACATACTCCATTTTTTTTCCTGCGTATACTTTATGTGCTAATTTATTATATAAATTGTAATCTATATTGTATGTATGAGATAAGTTTACTTGAAGAAAACTTACAAGTATACTCACACTATAAAAAACACTCTCCACGATTAGCACTATGCTATTCCATGCAGTTAGCAATTTATTTCACATAGCTAACTTTTATGAATTCTGTTTACTGCACCTGCAAGTCAGACAGTTCATGAAATATTATTATTTCATGAATTTCAAAGCATTCTTACCTGCATGTCTATTTGTTCAGGGGGAGTTGTGTGTGGATGGAGGGGTGTGTTGTGTTCAGCTCTGTTTTGTTGACTGTGTCTTCATCTACTAGCCAGCATTGTTTTGGTCTGTGCTGTAAAGCTTTGTTTTAAGTTTATTTAATGTGTTTAAAAAAAAAAACATATTTTATGAAAAAAAATACATTATATTAATAAAACAAGACCACATATTAACACCAGACAATTCATGTGTTAAAAAACACTCTGAACCATATAAATTGTACTACAATAAATTAATGTACAAAATTCAAAATGGCTATGTATTGTGTTAGTGTTAAAACCCACCTGATAGAAAGATAGGTTATATAGGGATATATTTAATTGCATAAATAATAATAATAATAATAATATGCACTGTATATTGTTATTATTTAATTGTGTTAGTCCTACCATCAGAAACCAATGGGATATAACAGATATGTTGTTGTTTTTATATTATGTTTATAAAACAAAAGAATGCAATTTTATTGATTTCTCTTATTTTAAAATTTCTCTGGTATATTGTCTTTTGCCAAAACTTTGCCATTGTTTCTTTGTACAGTAATCAGTCATTTGTGTATAAGGATTTGAAATAGGCTGAGTGAAAGAGAGCAGTATCTATGAGTGTATAAATCAGCTAGTTTTACCACACAGAGGCGGACTGCACCAATTCCTCTTTCGACGGGTGGGAGGGAGATGTGGGAATGCCGAGGAGATGGGAATTGCAGAAGACCGAGTGGTGTCTTTAATCTTTTATCTCCCCCTCCTGTTTTTCCTCGCATGGCTGCACCCATTTTCTCATCTTCAGCAACACTGAGCGATACAGTACAGTAGCCACACCCTTCCATCCCTACCACCCTACCCAGAGACCCCTGAAAAAATGTGATTGGTCAGGAGGGCATGTTGTCTAATGACTGATTGTACCACAATCCAAAGCTAAGCGGCTGACGGCAGCTTGAGGACACATGGGGGGATGGGTCTTCCCTATTTCCCTTTTCCTGTTTACCTCTAATTATGTTATCTATGCTCATATAGTTCCTCCACCCCTTATAGCGCTCTCTCTCTCTCTCTCTCCCTCACACATACACTCACACCTTAAATGTAGTTTTCTGAAGAGCAGGAGAAGGGAGGATGCTGCTTGATACTGCTTGTCTATTTAGACTTGACGTGGGAGGAGTTGAGCATCACTGCTTCTCTCTGTTCTCCTTTTTCTCTCTCTCTACCTCCCTGCGTACTTCCAGAGCTGTGACAGTGGGTGTTACTCGTCTACCCTTGGGCTTGAAAGTCACCTAAGACCTGTTTCTACATTGCTAACATCATTCATCCTTCGATTTCTGCTTATTGCTGCTGATATTGAGGGACTTTTGCTATGGCGCATGCTGCAGCGAGCATCAAAAAGGCCAGAGTGGAGATGGAACAGGCTCCCGATTTGAAAGCGCTGGAGAAAGCCCGTGAGAAAAGAAGGCGCTCACGTGAAAGAGCCGAGCGCAGGTGTAAGGTAATGCAGGCATCGGCATTTTCCATCTCACCTTATCTCCACCAGAGCACCAGGGACACAGGCCCTCAAAAAACCTCCTCCACCCTCTCATCCAACCATCCATCAACCATCCAACAGCATTCAAGTTTGGCTTAACATGCTCCTGCCTGAGAAAGAAGAACACTAGCATTAAAACAGGCTACATGGATGCGCTCTTATTTATTTATTTTAGTTTATTTATTGTCATTATGTAGTACTTTTAATACATGGTTTAAATAGATAGCTTTTTTCTTTGTCACTATTTAGTAGTTAAAGCCCGTAGTTTGTATTCATACCACTTTGACCCTCTGATGCATGATGTCCACTACAGTAATCATCTTTCAGATCTTTAAAAGAAATTAATTTAACCTTTTCAGGGTGATGTTACACCCAAACCACAATGTGTCTTTTATATTATATTTATTAATACTGTAGTTCATGCATCAGAAATATGTATGGCCTTATATTTCATCTCTTTCACATCCCTCTGAATCTGCACACATACTTTTCTGGCATTCTAATACACAGCATCCAGTAATAATCATTGCCTATTTGTTGATGCGACACATGTCCATGACACATATCTTTATGGATTTGCATCTTTACAGTGCTCCTGCTATCCATCCAGTACTGTGTTGCTGTGTGAGAAACCAAAACGCTTTATCTGCATGTAGCAAAGAGAAATTAAGGACGTCTTAGTCCTGTAGTCAGAGCTGCAGTGTAATAGCACAGACTTGGCACTCAGAAGCAATTTGTGTTTGGGTGTATCTATCATGCATTCTGAATATGGTAGCACAGAGGAGGGTCTGTTTATGCATCTTAATGTGTGAGTATTTGAGTGTATTTGACACTATCTTTAAATAATTACTGGCCCTTGAGAATCTGTTCTTTGTTTCCCACGAGATGCTGTAAAACATGGCCACTTTAACAATAAAAACCTTTAGTTATCAGCAGATACAACACAGAATTTATAAATAGTGGGAAAGCTTTATGTCCAGAACTGCTGTTCATGTTAGGACCAGTTATACACTGTAGTCCTTAAAATGTTTTGCAAGCAACGGTGTACTGTACAGGTCATCTGTCTTGATGAAATATGGCAATAGTAATTGTTCTATGAACAAACTGCGTCATAAACACTTCAGACAAGTCATAAAAAAATGATTAGTGGTGTTTTGTTTGTTTGTTTTTTTGCACAGTTGTAATCAGCATAATCGATTATGTAGTACTTCACAGTGCTGAGGAAAGTAAAATGGTGTGCAGTTTTTGCTTGGTGCTTTGACTGATATGCAGGATTTGAAATTAACATTTGTCTACGCAGTAATGAAAACAAATACTCCTAATCCTAACGTACACCCTAACCTTAATGTTAGTATAGCGCTGGTACACTCTCAGAAAAAGGTACAAAAGCTATTACTGGGGCAGTACCCTTTCAAAAGTTACTAATATGTATCTTTAAGGTATGCACACTTTATGGGTAAATAAAATACAGAGGTGTACCTTTTGAAAAGATACTGCCCCACTGACTTTTGTTCCCTTTTTTTGAGAGTGTATTGTAACACATCCAGATAGTATTACTGTGTCATTCCTGATCTAATTTATTCATTATTTCTTTCTAAACTCTGGGCCAAAAAAATAAAAGGTGTGTTTGACTTGAAGCAGTGCATGTTGTTTAGAAATGTTGTCTGACTTGAGACAGTGCTGATACCACGTCACTGTGACGTAAGACAACAAAGTACCACAAGCCGGCTAGCTCATTCTGAGCTGTTTTTAACAAAGTGGCCACACAAGCTCTGATGATGACACAGTTATATCACGATTGGCTGGATTCACCGATGACAAGTCACATTTGTTTTGTTTATTTAGACACTTTCAGTTCCGCTAATGCTCACAAATAAGTGCTTTTATAAAAGCAAAAATATGTTTCATGTGATGTTAATGCCATATTTATCAAAATAAAACTGATTAAAAAATAAAGACCCCACTTTATTAATGTTAATAGTATTGACTTTATTGGTATTTTAATAGTAGGCCTTTTGACTTAAATTTTACAGGCACTGTCTTAAGTACATAAATTATTGAATGAAAAGTGTTTCTGTTGCTTCATGAAAACATCTGAAACATCTGTGTATTTGACAAATATTGCTTCTAATCCACTTCATCTGTGATAAAGTATGTGGACACTGTGTGAGCATTACTATGGCAAAGCAGAAAGTGTCCAACTTGGCACACAATTTTCAATTCTTCCCCTGACTGCAAGTGGCAAATCTCATTGCAGCCGAAGTCGAATGCACCTTAAGTCTGAGCCTTTCTCGACAGTTGACTGCGATGGAGTTGACCAATAAAATCTGCTGACTGGTTTAGGAAAGAAAATGATGCGATGCAGAGGCAAGGCCACTATTTTTTCTCTCAACAAGAATGTCAACAGCCTATAACTTTAGCCTATAACTTAGATAGCGATGCAGATGGTATGGGAATTTTATTAGCATTAAATTATATGCTGGTGTATAATTTTGTCATCATGACATGATATTTGGGACATGATTTTAGTTATTATCTGATGCCTTGGAAGTGAGAATGGATTACAGTTTTTGAATGGATGTCAGGAGGACAGCTGATGCGCTGTATTCAGTGACTGACTTCTAGGGACACAGCTGATAATTTCATGAATTGACAGCCTGACCACTAATCTTTGATGTGTTTACACATGACATTAAAGATACACATAAAACATTTATGTCGGAGTGAGTTATATTTGGAGTTTACAACAAAATAAATGCTGTTTTATAAGAGAGGTCACTGAGAATTTTACAACAGGTAGGATTCATAATCTTTATTTTTTTTGTTTTGGATAGTTGAAGTCTATTCAGATAGTTGAAGTTGAAGAAGTAACTGCCAACACCCCTGTATAAATATTTACCTCGGTATAATTAGATAACAAAATAACATCATAACATTAATGTTACAACAATAGTGTGGTATTATTATCGGCAATAAATAATCAAATAAAATAAAAATGTGCATACCTAACCATTTCATTATATTCACTGGGAATTACCTTGAGTAACTAGTCAAAATACAGGAAGCAAAGAAACATAAGAACATGGCAGAAAACATTACTAAATACATGTTTTCGTTGCTATTGATTTGATCCAACTGTTTTCTACTAAGTGCAGTAAACTAACTATGTGTGGTGGTTGGCATTTTAGTGAGAACATCACAGTAATATGTGATGTTCATTCAACTGTAGCATATTTGATCAACTGTGTACATTTAAAAAAAAAATTAAATTAACTCTCAGGTGACAGTTGCCTCACTCAGAACTTGGACACAAAGATCAATCACCAACCTCCTGACAAAGCAAGAAAGGAGACCAAATTAGCCATTTATCAGCGTGCTCAACTGCACAGTGTTCTATGATATTATTCCCAATCATTTTAGTTTAAATGATAGGAATAGTTCATCCAAAAAGTTATATTTTGTTGTACACACCGTTACAACATTACAAACCCACACAACTTTTTTCGAGACCACTTTAATACTAGAGATTTTTGAACCGGAGTACTGTTGTTTGCTTTATGTGAAAGTCTCTCTCTCTCTCTCTCTCTCTCTCTCTCTCTCTCAATTAAATTCAAATAGCTTTATTGGCATGACAAAAATACATTTTGTATTGCCAAAGCATTAAGACAACAAAGAGAATGGTTTTACATCTAAACATCTGAACATTTATTTATATATTATAACTAATATGTAATATATAACTATTATGGAAATGTCATATATACCCATAGATACATATAGGGAAAAATATATAATAAAAATAAAGATGTTCCTGTAGCAACTGTGTAACAGCATTTCAGTTTTGGCCTGTGAGAGTGTGTCTATTGGCTCTTTGTTTCTGGATTGTGCTTGTCCCTCAGTTGATGGCACAATGCTACGAATTTTGCAGCAATATTTGCACATTTGGCTTTTTCGCCGAGAATGAAACAAAGTTTTTTGGTTGGGCTAAAAATGTTAAATTGGGGAAATATTTGATTCATTTTGGGGTAATAGTGGTCTCTAATGTTTTGTTATTTGGGGCATTCTGTGAGGAAGTGCAGCTCTGTTTCGATCTCTCCCAGACTGCAGTGCGAGCAGATTCTCTCCTCACGGGAGAGCCATATCTGTCTGCGCCGGCCCGTCTCTACGGCCAGACTGTGCTCTCTGAGTCTGTACATCATCAGAGTTTTCCTGAGATTCACATCAGTCACTGTGCTCAGGTAGTTTGCCATGGTTTACTCTCGATTTAGTGCCGAATAACATTCTAATTTGTGTTGGTTTTTAATGGTGTTTGTCCAATGGGTGATGTACTTTTCTTTCTCTGTGTTAATGATTTGTGTGTGCCGAATGGTTGAGAGTGAGTGCAAGTCCTGAGGCTGGCTGATCTCTGTCAGCGTGAGCTCAGTCAGTCTCAGCACCAGCTGAAGGAGGGGACTCTTTGTGAGGTTCAACTCTTGGTGTTTCAGGGCTTTATAATGGTATGTGCTGGGGTCGCTTGTCTTTAGGTGTTTTTTTTTATTTGATGACTATTTTTTGGATGTTTAGAAGGAGAGGGTATTGGCCTAATTCTGCCCTGCATCCATTGTTTGGTGTTTTTCTTTGGACTTTGAGTATTCTTTTACAGAAATCTAAATGCAGATTTTCAATTGGATGTTTTTCCCAGTTTAAAAAAAATCACATTGTATAGGTGGAACCCAGACTTCACTGCCATATAGTATGATTGGTTCAATTACTGTTTTGAAAAGTTTGAGCCAGATTTGGATTGGGATGTCAGTTTTAATTGATCTTTTTATGGCATAGAAAGCCCTTTGAGCTTTCTCTTTGAGTTCATTCACAGCCAAAGTAAATTTACCTGTTGAAGTAATTTTTAGGCCGATATAATTGTATGTCTTTGTGGTTTCAATGGTTCTGTGTGATAGTGTGAATGTATGTGTTAGTCCCTGAGGTCTGGAGCATTTCTGGAATAGCATTACTTTAGTTTTTTGGGGGTTTACTGTCAGGGCCCAGGTCTGACAGTAGCCCTCCAGCAGATTCAGGCTGTCCTGAAGCCCTTCTTTAGTGGGCGACAAGAGAACCAGGTCATCTACATAAAGAAGACACTTTATTTCTATGTCATGTAGAGTGAGACCCTGAATGGGAGCATGTTCTAAAACATTGGCCAATTGGTTTATATAACAGTTGAAGAGGGTGGGACTTAAACTGCATCCCTGTCTCACTCCACGCCTCTGGGGAAAAAATTCAGTTCTTTGGTTTCCAATTTTAACAGCACATTGGCTGATTATGATATGGCTGATAGAATTTACCCCCTATTCCGCTGTCAATAAGTTTTAGGAATATGCCAGATTGAGTCAAATGCTTTCTTGAAATCAATAAAATAGGCAAAAATTTGATATACATATTTATCAATTAGTGTTTGTAGTGTAAAAATGTGATCAGATGTGCAACATTTTGGAAGGAATCCAATCTGACATTTACTCAAGGCATTGTGTTTCATAAGGAAGTCTAAAAGTCTTGTGTTTAAGATGCTACAGAAAACCTTCCCCAGGTTACTGTTCACACAGATGCCTCGGTAGTTGTTGGGGTCCAGTTTGTCTCCGTTCTTGTAAATGGGGCTGATGAGGCCCTGGTTCCAGATCTCAGGGAAGAACCACAGAACATCAATGAAGAGTTTCAGGATGGCCAGTTTGAAGTTTTGCTCTGTGCGTTTCAGCATCTCGTTCAGGATGCCATCAACACTGCAGGCTTTCTTGGGCTCGAGGCCTTGCAATTTATCTTCCAACTTGTTCATTGTTATGGGGAAATCTAAGGGGTTTTGATTTGCTTTTATTGATTTTTCAAAAATGTCTAGTTTTTTAATTCATTTTGATTGGAATTTTGAATTTCATTTGAGCTATATACTTCTTGGAAATGATTTTTCCCCTTCTCCCCATCTTGGATTGCCAGAACTTCTTGATTTGATTTGTATAATAATTTCCATTTATCCCAGAATTTGTGTGAATTTATTGATTTTTCAGTCTCTTCAAGTTGGTTTTGCAAAAATTGCGCTTTTTTCTGAAGGAGTGTGGCTTTATATAGTTTTAGTGCCTCACAATAACAAAGACGGAGGTCCTGATTTTCTGTGTTTTTGATTAGATAAATTTCTGAGGCTTTTTTTCAGAGACTTACAGTCCAAATCAAACCATGTATCAGTATCTAAATGATTTTTCTTTGATTTAACAAGTGTCAAATTACTTTTTTGTGCTGTTTTGTAGAATATGTTATTTAGATCTTTGACTTTCTGATTGATGCCAAATTGATTTTTAGGGTATACCTTAATTTGGAACAAATGTAAGAGGGATTGTATTTCTGAGGATTCAGTAGCGTTAATGTAATTACTGGTACTGTTTTCTGTCCATTTGAATGACCTAATTTGGTGCATTTGATGTGGTGTCCTGATTGTTTTGGATGTTTCAGATTGCTTTATATAGAGGGTGATTTGGCTGTGGTCTGAGAAAGGTTTCAAGGGTTTGACTGTGAATGCTCGAAAAGAAGAATGGTCTAGATCTGTGATTGCATAATCTACTGTGCTGCAACCAAGAGCTGAGCTGTAGGTGAACCGACCGAGTGAGTCGCCTCGCAGTCTTCCATTGACGATGTATAGAGCCAGATTCTGACAGAGCTGCAGCAGCTGCCTTCCGTGAAAGTTCACTGTTTGATCACAGTTCTATCTGGGAGGGTGAGAAGGAAAAAAATGGTTATTGCCAGTAAAGAATCTGGTGCCTTGTTATTCTATGAAATCTTGTTTGTCACCGGTTCTACAATTAAAGTCACCCATAAGCAGCACATTTCCCTAGGCCTGAAAATGGCTGATTTCTTGCTCTATGTTTTGAACGGTTTCTTCTTGGAAATAGGGAGACTCGAGGGGTGGTATGTACAGTGGGTACGGAAAGTATTCAGAACCCCTTAAATTTTTCACTCTTTGTTATATTGCAGCCATTTGCTAAAATCATTTAAGTAAATTTTTTTTCCTCATTAATGTACACACAGCACCACATATTGACAGAAAAACACAGAATTGTTGACATTTTTGCAGATTTATTAAAAAAGAAAAACGTCTCAGGTTACGCATGTAACCATGGTTCCCTGAGAACAGGGAACAAGATGCTGCGTCCTCTAGAGGGCGCTAGGGGAACGCCTTCAGCGTGACCGGTGTCTGAAGCATGAATGAAAAAACGACAATGATCTTGACGTGGGCAGGTGGAAGCCCATGACGTAAGCAAATGAGCGGCTGCGAGTATAAAAGGAGCACCTGTGGAATATGTCATCCTCTTTTTGTCTGAGGAGGCACAGGTATGATGCCCGAAGCATGGCAATGAGACGCAGCGTCTCGTTCCCTGTTCTCAGGGAACCATGGTTACCTGCGTAACCTGAGACGTTCCCTTTCGAAAGGGAACTCAATGCTGAGTCCTCTAGAGGGCGCTAGGGGAACGGTCTACCCACGCCACCATGCTGAGGGATGAGTGCCCAAAAACTGGATTCCTTTTTGTGTTCCTTCTTCCCCTTTTCCTTCTTGCCTTTTCGAGCCTTGTTGTTTTTTTATCATGCTTCTTTAGTTTTGAGCGTGCTCTGGCTTACACGCCATCTCCTCCAAAACCATGAGGAGAAACGCCACCTGGTCTTGTCAAACTTTACTTCTATTTCTATTTCTTTAGTTTAGTTTATTTTCCGTTGAGAGTTTCGTGTTTCGAGTTAAGTTTGCCTAACGCCGCATCTCCGAAAGAGTGCCGAACTGGTGCATTTAATATAAATTTTAACCTAATTGAGGAACTCAATGCTAGGGTTACTTACAGTAAGTGATTGATGGTTGTTCAGATCTATGCAATTGCACATATTGCTGTAAACTTGGGATTTCACATTTTCATTCTCTTAAACTAATTATTTCCTCACTTTCTCTCTTTCTGCAACTTGTGTGAATGCGTGTGTTCATGTGTTAGATTAGTTTATATGTCTTAGATTTATCCAATAAAGCGTTCATATTGAAAAGAGAAGTATCTCATGTTTTGTGCTCACAAGTTAATGTCTTAAACTGCCGATCTTGTTACTGTGCTAATTAATAGTGTTTTCACTATATTTTGGATATAAATATCCATTGCAGAATTGATGGCATGCGGCTCGTTCACTGAATCGCTGGCCGTCTCAGTGATCAGCCGTAAAACAGTGATTCTGTCCAAATTCCCTTACATATTATTGGTGGAGTTCCCTTTAAAATCTTAAATGATTCCCTTTGAGCTAAATTGACCTGTTTCCCTTACAGCTGCTTCTCTTTCTCCTCCTGTAACTCTCTAAGCTGCTCCCTTACCTAAAGTGTGAGATGTTCTCTGTCCTGTAGCTGGAGTCTTAGTGTGGTCAGCTCTTTCTGATAGCTGTCTTTCTCTGTCTGTAAACTTTTCACTTGCTGTGTGAGGGCTGACAGTCTCTGTGTGATGTGCTCTGAGTTTTGCTGGAGTTCAGTTTGATGCTCCTGTTTGAGTACAGTTTCTCTGAGCTGCACCATCTCCATCTCCATCTCCAGTCTTGTGAAGTGCTCCTGGAGTAGAGGTATAGATTTGAGAAGGGATGAGGGATCCTGGGCAGGGCTCTCTGCAGGCGTGGGCTTGAGATATGTGTTACTGCACTGTGTGATCTGCTCAGATGATAGACATTCAGATAATAAGGCTTTCTCTTGTTTCATTATTGCAATGTAGTCAGTCTGGTGTTTCAGATTTCCCTGTACCATGACTGTGCCATTTTTATATATGTTCACAGTTATTACTGTGTTGTCGGTCACATGGTTCTCTGATTTTGACTTTTCAGCCATTACAGATGCCCTCTTTCTTTACAGAGGGGTAATGGTTGATGATGGCTTTATGCCAGATGTTGGGATGATCAATGAAGAAATAGAGATTGCAGAATTCTCCAGTTTTAAACGAATTGGCAAAAAGAGTTTCTGGGTTGTGTTTAAGAAGTTTGTGCAGAGTGGGGAGCTAATTTGCATATGGCAGTGTGGTGACTGCATCTTCTCCTCTGATTGGTTAATTTTCTCTGGCTCATTTGAATTGATACATTGAGGAATGCCAGAGTGTAGGGTAGCCATAGCTTTAGCTTTTATTAGCAGTTTTAGTTTATAAAAAAACTATATTTTTAACTATATACTATAAACTTTATTTCGATAGTCCACTTTAGACATGCTACTAACTATAAGTAACTTTGTAAATACATGTCAACTAATTCTCATTAATTTGCAACTACATGTCTACTAACTCTCAGAGTAGACTGTTAGGGTAGGTTTAGGGTTAGTAGAATAAGTTGACAAAGAAAGTGTTAGAAGATATTAAGCAGACCGTCTACTAATACTCTTGACATGTAGTTGCAAAGTTACTTACTGTTAATAGAATGTCTAAAGTGGACTATCGAAATAAAGTGTTACCAAAACTAAAAAAAGGGTCCATTTTAAATTGTATGTCTATTGTATTGTATTTGAAAATAAATATTGTCCACTGCAGTTAGTTGTACTCACTGCTTCTCCCTCTCTGAACTGTTGAGGTTTATCTTAAAGGATTGTTCTGTTTTTGAATTTCCCTCCGATTTTCCTGTAGGTCTGTGCAGCTAGAAACTGATCCTCTGCACTGAAAATTTGTTTTTTAAAAAAACAAAAAAATATGTTTTTCTGATTTCCTTTTGTGAAAGTTCAGAATTTGATATTCTTTCAGATGTTTTACATTTTTAATCTAACTCTCATCTCAAAATAGTGAACAAAAAGTAAATTCTAAGAGCTCATGCAGATCATGACTCTCTCTGATGATCCTCTCTCTCTCTCTCTAACTTGGGTGTAACTGGTGAATTGCATCCAAATTTGGATCTCTAAATTTTCCAACAAAGTATGAC
Source organism: Sinocyclocheilus grahami (assembly GCF_001515645.1). Lineage (NCBI taxonomy): Eukaryota > Metazoa > Chordata > Actinopteri > Cypriniformes > Cyprinidae > Sinocyclocheilus > Sinocyclocheilus grahami. The sequence goes on from NW_015505956.1 coordinate 248,695, forward strand.
TGAATTGATTTAGTCTAAATCAATAATTAAAAATTTTTTTTTATGTAGTACACATTACAGAGTAACATTAGCATGTTTTCTGTTAATTTAATTAAATTTTACTTCTGTGTAAACTTGTGTAACCCTGTGTATCATTTTAAGTTGTAATAGACAGTCACAGCTCTTTAAAAAAACTCTAAATATTATTTAATGTTTAAAAATGTGACACTATTTGTGTTAAATAGTACTGCTTGAAACATAAGCAAAATGACTAACCTACATTACATTGCAGAGGAGATTAGAATATTCATTTATCTTTGTACAGACGTAATAATGAGCATCATCAGTTCAGGCTTTCTGCTTTGAAGCAACATCAAGGGCATGCATTGGTTTAGTGTTTTAAAATGTGTTGCAGTGCAGATGTCTGTGTTGCTATGGAAACAGCCCCATACACTTTATTTGTTTGATTGTGTGTGTGTGTGTGTTATAGGAAGAATCACTGCCATTAATTTCTATCAATGATGTGGTAGTGACATTTTAAACAACCATTATGTTTCAAAATTATGCCAGTGCTATTAAGGTTATTAAATACATATCTATATGTTCGTCAAATCAGGCCAGAGTTTACAACAGACTTTGGGTAAGTCCTGTCAAAGAGCAATCCATTCACGCATTGTAACGCTACAGCAGTGGTTCTTAATCCTGCTCTGTTCTTAATTTTGTGTCTCCTTATGATGAGTTCACACTGCACAATTTTCAAAGACGTAGGCGTAGCATTCAGTTGTTGCTGTGTTCACACTGCACGATGGAACGATGACAGTAGGTTACACACTGCATGACTTTACAATAGGGAGAATCACCGATAACTCTGTCTGGTGCAGGGTTGCCTGGTTTTCGCTACAAAACCAACACTGGTTGGCAACACTGGTCCGCAAACTATGTTTCCTATAACTCCTCCCCGAACTTCCCGCTGCCCTGTATCATGCTCTTTCATTGGCTGTAGGTCATCGCCGATGTGTTTTTCAGTCAGAACTCATTTCACACAGCAGGATTGTGAATCGCCGACAACTCCAGATATTTAGCATGCCAAATATTTCACGGGCAGATCTCTAATATTTCTCTCAGATCGCGTCTTTGACAATTCACAATGCGTGATTGTCACTCGCATGAACGAGCACCTATTTGCCTCCGATTTCAGGCATTTGTCGCGATTTCTCAAAACCTGTCGGCGAGTGAAAAATCAGGCTAAAATCGTGCAGTGTAATCTCGGCATTATTTATCACACCTGAGTCAGATAATCAGCACATTATAGGGGAGAGCTCCATGAACTGAACTTAGTGTGTCAAATAAGGGAGACATACAAAATGTGCAGAGTGGGGGTCCCCAGGACCAGGATTAAGAACCACTGGGTACAGCATCAAGCATTATATTAAAAAAATATATATATATATCACAGATATATGGGAGAATATTGTTTATTCAACCCTCATCTCTCTTTTCTTTCAAGTTGAGAATTCGTGTTAAGACTTCTATGATTCTATGACTTTATGACTTCTTTAAGTGTAGACAACCACCCAGAATTAGCCAAGCAACAACACAGAAACACACTAAATAAGAACATCTCAGCACCCACAACACCCTAGTATTGCAGTAATGAGTTCTGTATGGACAAACACAACTAGATTTTTTTTGGAAGAAAATGTGAGTTGAGTTTAATGTGTTATGGTAAATGTATGTAAATGATTCTTAAGAATTGTGCCTGTTTCTGTCATGTGCATAAAGTGGTCATGTTCCTCACAGCAGGAGTGAGTAGCTCTTTTGCCCCACTGTACTCTCCCCGGTCATGTTACGGGGCGAATGAGACGTGAGACATGCGGATCCATCTGCAAAGCTTTTATTAAAAGATGTGGTCACAAACACAGGCAGGGTCGAAACACCAGCGAACAGGTATGGTACGGGCAAAACACAAGAGCAGTCCAGTAAACAGGCGTGGGTCGATCGACAGTGAACAATATCCAACAGGGCAAGGCAAGGAGAGATAATCCAGGTACATAACAATAATCCAGGCAGGGGCAAACAGAGTCCGAAACAGCAAGACAAAAAGGGTAATCCGAAAACACAGATGGAGCAGAGACCCCTTATAGAGACTGGGAACTAGGGAAACTGAGACACAAGAAACAGACAGAGCATATAAGGTCTCAAGGACCGAGACAGGAAACACACAAAGTTCAACAATATTTTCCAAGGTGACAACTGAATTGGAAGACAGTTCATGAACGGGCTCACTGACTGAAACTGAACAGGCAGACAATTCGACATTGGAATCCTTGGCAAAGACTGGTTGAATTGACAGTTCATAACTAGACTCATTGAATGAAACTGGACAGGCAGTCAGTTCAGTGACTGAAACTGGACTGACATAAAATTCAGACATGTTACACACTGGTGCATTAGAAACTGGAGAGATGGATGTTTCAACATCAGACTTGATTAAATCGGGACCAACAGATAATTCAAATTCAGACTCTATAGACTCATTAGGACAGACAGACAGCTCAGCTTTTAAATTCCTTGACAGAAACGGGCAAGACAGACAGTTCGAAATCAGACACCTTAGTTGAGACGAGACAGACAGACTGCTCACAATCAGCCACCAAGGCAGTTTCAGAACACGGCCTCCATAGCCGTGACAGGACAGGCAGAGAGTTTGCAGACGGCCTCCATACCCATGACAGGACAGGCAGAAGGTTCACAAACGGCCTCCATAGTCGTGACAGGACAGGCAGAGAGTTCACAGACGGCCTCCATAGCCATCCATAGCCGTAACAGGATGGGCAGAGAGTTCACAGATGGCCTCCTTGGCCAGAACAGAACAGGACGAGAGTTCACAAGTTGATACTACTGACACCTCTGGAGGTTCTGCAGCGGATGCCCCCACCTCTGGAGGTTCTACAGCAATACCAGCAGGAAAGAGGGAGAGTTCATTAACATTCTCCTTAACAGGACAGGTACAGAGTTCAGCAACGGTCCCTTTGACCGTGACAGAACAGACTGAGAACTCATAAACGGCCTACTTGACCGTGGCTGGGCAGGCAGAGAGTTCATAAATGGATACCACTGACACCTCTGGAGGTTCTGCAGCGGTTGCCGCCACCTCTGGAGGTTCTACAGCAGTAACATCAGGAAACAAGGAGAAGTCAGTAACGGTCTCTTCGACCACAACACGACAGGCTGAGAGAGAGTCACTGGGCGCCATCACCACACAAGGAGCTGAAGCGAGCGCCTCCATTTCGGAAGGTTCTGTGGTGGTGTATGCAGCCCAAACACACCATAAAGCGATCCCCATCAAGGGAAGCGCTTCAGACAGGGGAATCTGTCCAGGAACAGGAGGGCTAGAGTGAGTGGGTTTGGGGATACCACCTGCGCGTGCAGACACCAGCGGTGCATCCCTCACACTGTGATGTCAATTCGACATTGGAATCCTTGGCAAAGACTGGTTGAATTGACAGTTCATAACTAGACTCATTGAATGAAACTGGACAGGCAGTCAGTTCAGTGACTGAAACTGGACTGACATAAAATTCAGACATGTTACACACTGGTGCATTAGAAACTGGAGAGATGGATGTTTCAACATCAGACTTGATTAAATCGGGACCAACAGATAATTCAAATTCAGACTCTATAGACTCATTAGGACAGACAGACAGCTCAGCTTTTAAATTCCTTGACAGAAACGGGCAAGACAGACAGTTCGAAATCAGACACCTTAGTTGAGACGAGACAGACAGACTGCTCACAATCAGCCACCAAGGCAGTTTCAGAACACGGCCTCCATAGCCGTGACAGGACAGGCAGAGAGTTTGCAGACGGCCTCCATACCCATGACAGGACAGGCAGAAGGTTCACAAACGGCCTCCATAGTCGTGACAGGACAGGCAGAGAGTTCACAGACGGCCTCCATAGCCATGACAGGACAGGCAGAGAGTTCACAGACGGCCTCCATAGCCATCCATAGCCGTAACAGGATGGGCAGAGAGTTCACAGATGGCCTCCTTGGCCAGAACAGAACAGGACGAGAGTTCACAAGTTGATACTACTGACACCTCTGGAGGTTCTGCAGCGGATGCCCCCACCTCTGGAGGTTCTACAGCAATACCAGCAGGAAAGAGGGAGAGTTCATTAACATTCTCCTTAACAGGACAGGTACAGAGTTCAGCAACGGTCCCTTTGACCGTGACAGAACAGACTGAGAACTCATAAACGGCCTACTTGACCGTGGCTGGGCAGGCAGAGAGTTCATAAATGGATACCACTGACACCTCTGGAGGTTCTGCAGCGGTTGCCGCCACCTCTGGAGGTTCTACAGCAGTAACATCAGGAAACAAGGAGAAGTCAGTAACGGTCTCTTCGACCACAACACGACAGGCTGAGAGAGAGTCACTGGGCGCCATCACCACACAAGGAGCTGAAGCGAGCGCCTCCATTTCGGAAGGTTCTGTGGTGGTGTATGCAGCCCAAACACACCATAAAGCGATCCCCATCAAGGGAAGCGCTTCAGACAGGGGAATCTGTCCAGGAACAGGAGGGCTAGAGTGAGTGGGTTTGGGGATACCACCTGCGCGTGCAGACACCAGCGGTGCATCCCTCACACTGTGATGTGACATGACTCTGGATGATCAATTGTGATGTGACGAGACTCTGGAAGATCAGTGGTGACGTGATGAGACTCTGGGAGATCAGCTGAGATGTGACCAGACTCTGGACGATCAGCGGTGACGTGACTTGATTCATGAAGATCGGCTGTGACGTGACTTGACTCTAGAAGATCGGCTGTGACTTGACTTGACTCTAGAAGATCAGCTGTGACTTGACTTGGCTCTAGAAGATCGGCTGTGACTTGACTCTAGAAGATCAGCTGTTACTTGACTCTAGAAGATCAGCTGTGACTTGACTTAACTTAGGAAGGTCAGCTGTGACTTGACTTGACTAAAGAAGATCAGACAGGACATGGCGAGGTTCTGGCAGATCATACGAGACATACACAGGCTCTGATGCGGCAGCCGCGATGTTAATGGGCTCTGATGCAGCAGCCGTGGCGTGAATGGAGTCCGAAATAACAACCGCGACATGTTTAGGATCAGGAACAATGGTAGTGTCAACACAGTAGTTGTTGCCGCCATTTTGTGAGTACACACCATGGCCGCCATTACACGAGTGGACGCGGTGTTGCGTTCCTCTGCGACACCCACAGTGAATGATGAACCAACAGTCAACGAAGCATAATCCATAAACTGAACGCGTGACGAACGCGGACCCTCTCAAATGAGCTTTGACTTTAACGGCTGATTAATGCCCTCGCAGAAAAGTCTATCAGGACACAGTCTGGCAGATCAGAGAAATAAGATAGATCTAAATACTCTTGTACATAGTCCTCGAGCCTTCGTGTGCCCTGCTCGAGGGCTAATAATAGTCTTGCCATATCTATACCTGGCCGCGTGAAAAGCTGCTGGATCCTTGTGTGGCCGAGTATTCTGTTACGGGGTGAATGAGACGTGCGGATCCATCTGCAAAGCTTTTATTAAAAGATGTGGTCACAAACACAGGCAGGGTCGAAACACCAGCGAACAGGTATGGTACGGGCAAAACACAAGAGCAGTCCAGTAAACAGGCATGGATCGATCGACGGTGAATAATATCCAACAGGGCAAGGCAAAGAGAGATAATCCAGGTACATAACAATAATCCAGGCAGGGGCAAACAGAGTTCGAAACAGCAAGACAAAAAGGGTAATCCGAAAGCACAGGCAAGAATCTGAACACAGGAAAACAGGCAAGGCGAGACTATGACTAAACTAGGAAAACTGGAACTGGCTCCGTAAAGTGCTATCACTAGGAGAGTAATAAACACAGACAATACTCTGCGACTAGAGCAGGATATGGGTGGATGTTATATAGTGTGTGTAATAGCTTTCAGGTGAGCGTGTGATTGGTTTCAGCTGTGTGCAATCAGTGCAATGGATGATGGGAAATATAGTCCAGGGTATAGTGTAACAGTCTGTGTAGTGTGAGAGTCCAGTGGGTGACCTCTGGTGGTGAGTGAACGGGAGTTTGTTGTCTGTCCAGACCAAAAGATTATGTCCTCTAATTTGTATACAGCAAGAGGAAAACTATCTCAGTACAGGAATATGATGTTTGCTTAGTGGAGAGGCATAGTGCATGATAAGGGGAGGGGCTGTCTGTAATTGGTTGTTTGCATGGGAAATTTCATCTGTGTAATCTTTTTTATGTATATTAGAGTAAATCACTACTTAAAGGTCCCCTGAAGTGCCTTGAAACACGCAGCATTATTCTATGTGGTGATGTAATTTCAACTGAAACAGAAAGAGAGGGCAGGACATATCAAGCAGCCCCAGCCCCTTTTTAAAATAGCCAATAGCTTTTTGTTTATATCTGCTCGGGCCAGAGCCGTTGAGCTCAGTAAAGCCACATTTGACAGCCACAGTCTAATAGATTACCCACTAGATTCAATATGAAACTCTTAGTAAAACAAAATAGTCGTCATAATCATGCTGAGGCTGTGTAGCTGTAAAAGTTTTTAATATATGCAGACTTGCGCATATGATCCGCTCCGTGCGATCGCGTCTCTGGACCGGAGCCAAAGTCCGGATCAGACTGTGCGCACTGCCGCGGTTTAACACAGAAGCAGAACAAGGACATCTGCTTCTGTGTTAAACATTCACAAGTTCCAAACACACACACACACACACCAAGAAATGGCAACTCAAAGGACAAGGAAATTAATGACAAATTAATTGATCATGAAGGTTAAATCAATAAATTCATCAATACACATATGTAAGCATATAAAAGCACATATACAAACACATATGTAAGTGTGATGCTTTTTATGTTACAAAAGTTGTATAAACAATTAATACTGAGTAACTTACAGTAATGTGAACAAATAACCTTGGATGTTCTTTACCTCCCACCCACACCTCTGACATCATGGATACTCAAATCGGCATGTTTGTTTAATTCTCATTGGATAGCATTAGCACCCAGTGGTTAGCTGCAGTAGAGCTCCACTGGTTATGGAAGGGACTAGTTGTCTGTCTAAGTGATAGATAATCTGGTTGGACATTGTGGTGCTTCTCTGTCCGGCTCAGAAATGGGAACCCAAAGGAATAGTCTTATTTGATTGTTTCTGAATTTCTCTATACATCCTTGTATATCCACCATGGGCAATGCAGCAATGCGTAAGGCACATAGAGTCGAAAATCCTTCACAAGATGATATGCTCACAAACACTGAATCAGGTCAAAGTGAAAACATGGACTCCCTGGTAAGATTTTATATTTTTGTATAGGCTTCATATTAGCGTAGGTACCTGTCTCATACGTAGTTTCAGTGAGGGAGCTTTTTGCAAAGTGTTTCTATTCTATTATTGAACGGACATGAATTTTGTTGGTAAATCTGGATCTGGACAAGGTGCTAAGTGCAGAATTAGCACCTTGATGTTCATTTTACATTTTTATACAAAGCTGAATGTGATGTTTCCCTGAAAGTTAGGTATTAAATGATTGACAAATCAATGAAGACTAAGGTAACCTATATCAAACCTAGTTTGCCGTGATATTTTCATGCCTTTGATACAGTCGATCATGAGATTCTTCTTGACATGCAGCAAAACTTCAGCAGCTTATGAGGCCCAAGATTTACATGGTTTAATCCTACTTAAACCGACAAGAATAAAGTGTTGCACTGGTTATGTACATTTGTGACATTTTATGGCCTCATTTGTGTGTGTATGGTGTCCCCTAATGGTTTATTATGCTGTATGTGTTTTCATTATTCCATTATGTTTGCCATATTCAGACTCTTTAGGCCTTACTCTTGAAACATGAGCAGAAAGCATTTCTGAATACATTGTGGCTCATTCATAAAACAGTAGCAGATTGAATTGTAAATATGTGTAAATTGATTTTAAAGCCACTCTGATGTAAATTTTTGAATTCATAAAATTTTTAATATTTTCAAGATAAAAAATACACCTGCTAACAACCATGCGTAAATGGTGTTTAAAACATGCACAAATTAATTGGAGTGTTCTTTTAGGCAATGTGATGACACTGTATTTTGATAACACTATGTATTATAATAATATTCCGTGTGTGTTTTCTCATATAGATAGTCTTTAAGCTGTTGAGGTTAAACTTATTTGGCTTGCTGTCCTTTGTGGAAGGGCACATGGAAGCAGCTCTGATATAACCCCTGGGGCTACTAATGCTTCTATGATAAGTATGGCTGGCAAGATAGTTAATTTATGCTGTTGGAGAAATGCAGAACCAACTTATGCTGGAGCAAGTTGAGCCTTGTTTCACTCTTCCCAAAATTTGTATTTAGGAATTTCATATAACAACAAAATTAATTAGTTAAGCAATTAGTCAAATGTGAAAATAAATCTCATTGATAAAATGATTTACTACTTTGTTTTGGCACTCATGTCAGTTTTTGAATAAAGTTATCAACACTGTTTTCATCTGCAGTAGCAGAGTCTGCTTAGCAGACTACATGGATTTTTATTCTTTGTATTGCTTAAAAAGTCTGTTTCCATGGCAGCTATAGTCCTGGAATGACCTTTATATGAATGTGAGTGGGATCAAAATTGTGATGTCAAGTTAAAGTAGATAAGTATGCTAAGTATTTTGTGGAGACAAATACAGCTATTGGCTAACTGAGGCCACAAATGTTGTATAAATCTCTGTTGCACATTTCAAAAGCAATTAGTGATTGGTATGGAGATTTAATTGATAAACAGCTATTGTTGGATCTGCTGTACCACCTTTCTAGTTTATGAAGTATTGAGGAGGTAGTGATGAGAATAAGCCAGACAGAGATACAAAGCAGTAGGTGAATGAAATGCTTGTTGTTTTAATCTTGTGGGTGAGTAGTCTACAGACTCTACACCCACAGAATTCCAGCAGAAAGCTTCACATAATGCCATTTCGATGCTTTTACTCTACCCAATGCTAAAATTTTAGGTTAAAATGTATTTTGTTTAGTCACATCTGAGGTCCATACTTAGATTTTTCGGTTACACTTTACTTGAAGGGGTGTGCATAAGACTGACATGACACCTTCATAATCATGACATGACACATGTCATGAATATGAAGGAGGTTTTATGCATGTTTATGACAACTGTCATTAAGTGTCATTCGCTCAGTTATGTCATTTTTAATGCAAATATGACATTATTTGACCTAACCCTACCCCTACCCTTACCCCTAACCATAGCCCATAACAAATACATCTCAAACAATGTCATCTTTGCATTAAAAATGACATAACTGAGCGAATGACACTTAATGACAGTTGTCATAAACATGCATAAAACCTCCTTCATATTCATGACATGTGTCATGTCATGATTATGAAGGTGTCATGTCAGTCTTATGCACACCCCTTCAAGTAAAGTGTTACCCATTTTTCTACAAAGGATTTGTAGCAGTAATAACAAAGTATGGCAGAGCTGCTCAGCATCTTGTTCCCTACTCAGGGAACTAGGATTACATATGCCACCAATACATTTTATTTCATCGGTTCACTTGATGCTACATCAGAAGTTGATGCTATTGGGATACTCTACCACAGTGCCATACTACAACTAAGTGTGCACCAGTTTATCAAATATATGCACAGACTGATCGAATAAAATAAACTGACACCTGTTCAAACAGATAAAACCTGGAAACCAGGAGTCAAGTCCTTGTATAATTAAAAAAAACCTGACAAGAGTACGTAGTTAACCCACATACCTCATAAACAAGAGAAATTGCTTGTTTAACCCAATGCAATGTAATTTGTTTCATAGCAGCAACACCCCTGTTGTGGCAACCAAAAAAGCAAACAGCTGATCAGATTTATGCCACTGGCTTATACGATCATTGTAAATCCATAACGCAAAGGCCAAACCCAATGTTTCTAGTAGGGGTGGAACGGTTCTGGGCAGTGGTGTAGTCTAGTTCTTTGTAGTGAGTATACTGTGATTTTTTTCCACCCAGCCTCATACTCACCCGTCCCAGAGTGACACCCCATAAGCACCATCACACTCACTAATGCATACAGTTTGCATCTGAGAGCATTCTGAAAGACTGCTTGTGTGATATCAACATGTCAATTAAATTTTTTTTTAAAACATCTTTAAATTTCAAAGATGCTGAAACTGTTTTTCATGCGTTTATTACACTGTGTCTGGATTACTGTAACTCCTTGTTTTATGGCCTACCCAACAAAGTCCTTAATCGCTTGCAGCTTATTCAGCAGCTCGTGTTCTTACATTTACCAAAAAATCTGCCCACATCATATGTCAGCTATCGTATTCAGTTTAAGATTCTTGTTTTAGTGTTCAAGGCCCGTCATGGTTTAGCACCTTCTTACCTTTCTGAATTAATTCTCCTCTACTGTATGTCTCTGCCCATACGTTGAGGTCGAGCTCTGAAAATATGCTTGCAGTACCCAAATTCTGGCTATCTGCATTTCCGCTGCCAAGCTCTGGAATAAACAACCACAATATCTCTGTGTTATCTCTTCACTCCAGACCTTTAAAACTGCTCTCAAAACTCTATTTACAATGTTTCTTAATTAATTGCCTGCCTTAATTTTCTGTTCTATGCTTTTGTAACTTATCTTGTATATTGCATATTATTTCACCTCTGTCTGCTGTTTGGCTGTTTATATGTTGTATACTATCTGTTATTTACCTTATGTAAAATGTCCTTGGGTGTTTGAAAGGCGCTATATAAATGAAACATATTATTATTATATTATTATTTATTAATTTATTATAAGCAACACAAGACTTTAACAGCCAATGACATTTCAAGCTGGGGAGACTGGACTGATTTACTGTTGAACTGTAGCCAGTTAAGAGCTACATTTATCCTTAGATGTTATATGAATATGGTCCAGGTTTTATCAGCTGGAAATTTTCAATGCACATTTAAGAGGACCTGTTTTTAAATTCCCTAGCCTGACTTTCAGGCCACAAGGCTGGCCAGGAGTTCTCATCTCTCTCATCATCTGAAACAAGGAGATATAAACATTGTATTCGGTTTACTGCTATACACAGACACACACAGTATCTAAAGAGAAATATTGAGGGAATAATTCAAGACAGTTTTATGCCGTTATCAGCATATGTTGAAGAAGATTCGTCTCTTGTCGTCTCTGAGAGAATATGCGCCGTCAGTGTTTACTTTTTTACTTTTACTTTGTATAATTGACCGAGGTTAAGACGTTCACCAGCATAACTCTTGCACAAAGTTTGCACACTGCTTAATATCAGCATTCATGGTTTAAAAGAGAAATATTTCCAATTTGCTATGTAACAGTGACAAATCGCCCTGCGATTTTGCGCTACGCCACTGTGAGGGGGATCAAAGGAACACTATCAGTCACGGATTGATCGCGAATGAACTGTGTGAAAGTTCTGTCACAAAACGTTGTTGTTACGTATCCTCGCGCATTTTTAAGTGGGTATACGGAAATCCTTGACCTTTCCTATTGGGTATACGGCGTATACCTGTGCATCACGTAGACTACACCACTGGTTCTGGGTAAAAAAATCGAAACGTATGGTTCTCTACACATGGTTCGGCACGCACTAGGACCGCGGTTCAACTTAAAGGGTTAGTTCAGCCAACAATGAAAATTCTGTCATTAATTACTCACTCTCATGTCGTTCCAAACCCGTAAGAACTCCGTTCATCTTTGGAACACAAATTAAGATATTTTTGATGCATTCTGACAGCTCTCTGACCCTCCCATAGACAGCAAGGGTCCTTACACGATCAAGGTCCAGAAACGTAGCAAGGAGATCGGTAAAATAATCCATGTGACATCAGGGGATCAACCGTAATTTTACGAAGCAACGAGAATACTTTTTATGCGAAAAGAAAAAAAAAAAAAAAAAAAAAAAAAAAGAGTTTATTCAACCATTTGTCTCCTCCGCATCACCCTAGCACCATTTTGGAGAGTTTCCACTGAACGCAAACAGTGTATGTTGTTCTGTGTCAGCCATACCACATGGCTAGAGATAGAGATGCATATGTGTGTGGTTGTCTGTCTGTATCTTTATGTTCATTTGGAACATTTTGCCTTAAATTTTGCTTTATATTTGTAAATTAATGTGTGTGTGTATGTGTATGTGTATGTGTATGTGTATGTGTATGTGTATGTGTGTGTGTGTGTGTGCACTATTGTGCATTTATAGTGTTGAATTCATTGCCTCTTAACCTGGGAACTGTGACATTAGTTTCCTGCCTCAAGCTGAGCGTGACTAATAAAGCGGCTGCAGTATTCAAAACTGCTGCTGTACACAACTCTCTCCTCTTGACTTCCTGTGTCCTTAAAGGTGTGGTTCACTGGTTTTTTTTCTAGGCATGATTGTGTTTATGGGGTGCAGTCTAACATGTGCTAATGCTTCGTTTAAAAAAAAAAACATTATTTTTCACATAATTTACCTTTATTCCACACCGCTCTGTCCCTTCTCTGAGAAACGGGCTGATCTTTTCCTGTTTTTATGAAGCCCCGCCCTCAGAAATAGGCGATGGGCTCTGATTGGTTAGCTAGCCCAGTGTGTAAACGTCCCGCTCCTCACCTCAGTGGCATGTGCTCCGGTTGTATTGTACACAGCGGCGTCGTTAATATCGCTTATCAGTTTGAGCCCGATTGAGAAGCAGAGGATATTATTGAAGAGGATCGTGCAGAACCTGTGCAAGCACAGCTTTTATTGGTAGGCCTACAGTATGTTTTTGTTTGTTGTTGTCTCATACTTTTAGATAAGCAGTAGCATTTACAAATAACAGCGTATGTTAGCTTTTAATGTACGGTTTTATCCTGATTAAAGCTTTAATACAGTACGGCAACTGCACTCGCGTCCATGTTTAACGCTTCTCATAGCTATGTGAAAACAAGTGTATAATTGGAACATTGTTATAGATGAGCTGAATGAGAGAGAGAGATGCAGAGCATGTGCAGAGCAGGGGGACATGAGGAACAGTATTAAGAACCGCTGCTTTAGAACATTGATTTTGAAACTTGTGAATCCATCAAAATCGTTAGAAGACAGTATCGCGATTCATATATGAATACATTTTTACGTGCACCCCTAGTTTTCTCTTCCTCTTCTCTAAAGCAGCGCAGCATGGCCTCACCCCCTTTGCTGCCTTTTCCCGAGAGCGGGATTTATCTGTGTTTGTGATGTCACGAACCCGGGAAGTAACTTGTTGTAGTCCCTACCAGCTGTTTTTGTAGGCATTAAACTGCCAGAATTTTAAAAGACGATATGTCCGTTTGCATTGAACTTTCAGCTTCGTAACTTTGCAGATATTGTTTATGCTCAAACAGCAACATTACACACTAACTAACATTAAAAAAGGGAAATCACAATGAACCACCCCTTTAAGTGCTGAAGAAAAACTATCAAATCAGTTCGTCTGTTTGTTTTTTCTCTAACCCTTTAGCCAGTGGATGGAAAAAGTAAAATAGCACAATTGCAATTAATCACATGTTCTAGATCTTTTCTATGTGCAGTCCTCAGATATTTGCATATTATCGCTGACTATTAGAACTGTTTCAAATCAAGTATATTTTATTTATTTAGACCTTTACACGATAGACATTGTTTCAAAGAAGCCTTACAGAAAATATATGTGTTGTTATAATGTCTCAAATTCCGTAAGGTCCTCATTTAGCAGTTCAATTAAAAGAAACTACTTCAACACATTCATCTGTAAACCCTCAGTGAGAAAGCCAAAAGCAACTGTGGCCTGCTAAGTAGTTTGCTAAGTGCAGTACAAGTTGGGTAAACTTGTACATTGTAATTACATACGTAAATTGTTGAAATTACACTGCATTTGTAAACTGGAGTTCATGGAAGTTCGTAAAATGGGAGTTAATTTGGAAAAATCGATAGTCCACTTTAGACATTCTATTAACAGTAAGTAACTTTGCAACTACATGTCAACTAGCAGTTAGTAGAGTATTAGTAGACTGTTTGCTTAATATCTTCTAACACTTACTTTGTCAACTTATTCTACTAACCCTAAACCTACCCTAACAGTCTACTCTGAGAGTTAGTAGACATGTAGTTGCAAATTAATGAGAATTAGTTGACATGTAGTTGACATGTAGTTACAAAGTTACTTATAGTTAATAGAATGTCTAAAGTGGACTATCGAAATGAAGTGTAACCAAATGGTGCTTCACTATGTTCTCTTACTCAAAGTACAGCTGTGTTTTTGTGAACTCTGGGTTGGATATTTTGAGTTGCCATTTCAGCAGATGCTCATATGTTTCTTTTTATATGTTGTATGAATGTGTTTGTTCTGAAATTGCATAGTTTACAGTGTGTTCTGCTAAAAACAGCAATTTATTTTCCTCAATCCTTTATATAAATATAACATTTAATTATGCACAATGTTTTTTGGTACATAATTATTTTTTGCATGTCTCCATTCTTCTGTCAAGACACATTTCACTAGCAGATATCTAAAGCCCTATTCGCACAAGATTAATATTATCTGGGGACCTTGTGTGATTTTGAAATTACCCCCCCCCCCCCCCCCCCCCCCCACCTCCCCTTTAATT